>NC_064615.1:772020543-772327043 GCF_023898315.1 Schistocerca nitens
GCATCTGTCATTGCTGCCATAGTCCATTAACGCCAAAGTTTGCTGCACTGTCCTAATAGATACATTTGTTGTATGTCCCACATTGATTTCTGTGAAAATTTCATTCAGCACTGCTTGTCTGTTAGCACTGACAACTTTATGCAAATGCTACAGCTTTTGATCATTAAGTGAAGGCTGTTGGCCACTGCATTATCCATGGTAAGAGGTAATGCCTGAAATAGGTATTCTTGGCACACTCTGACACTCTGGATCTCAGAATATTGAATTCCCTAATGCTTTCTGAGATGGAATGTCCCATGTGTCTAGCTCCAACTATCATCCCACGTTCAAAGACACTTTATTCCCTTTGTGTGGCCATAACCACATCAGAAACCTTTTACATGAATCACCTGAGTACAAATGACAGCTTTGTCAATGCACTACCATTTTATATCTTGTGTACACAATACTACTTCCATCTGTATATGTGCATATCACTATACCATGACTTTAGTCACCTCAGTGTATTTCCCTAGAAAGAAGAATATTGTTAGCTATTATTATAAGGAATCAAAGTGACAGAGCAGATTAATACACCCTCCACTTTCAGTTGCTTGAATGGAATGGCAGTTTCCACCAGGCAGATGCATACTTCCAGGATACAGGCTGGGTGTAAATTAGCTTCCTTTCCCTCTTGATGCTATCTGGTATCTTAATGCACCCCTCTTCACACATCCACTCAAAAAAAAGTATGTTGTACTCTGAAGTACTGAGGTAGAAGAAGAGCTTTACTATGGGAAATAATATATATCTGGACATCAATAATTTTATTTATGCTCACTCACTATTGGCTGACAGGGAATTAGTCACCATCATCATAAGGATTTCCTTCCATCGAGCTTGTGAATGATATGCCTCCATTGATTTCTGTCCTGATATAGCTTTCCTCTCTGCACTGCATCCCACATTACTCTTTCCCTCTTGAGGTCTTCCTTAACCTGTTCTGCCCATCCCTTCCTAAGCCACACAATCAGTCTTTTTCCATGTGGCTCTGTTTCCAAATACTGAAATGGGGCCTGAGTCAAGTGCATTCACTTCACATAACCTGCTAACTTCAACCTCACAGCACTCATTCTTTCCTCTATGGTGAAGATCTCTCTTCACATATTTGTTCCTGACTTGTCTATACAGATATTTTGTAGAGCTCACCTAAGGAACTTCATTTCACATGCTTGTATTTGCCTCTCTTCTCTCTTATTTATGACATGTCTCCAGACTATATGTCATAACTGGCAGGCGATAGTTTTACACATGGTCTGTTAAGCTCTTAGAGAGACTCTCTTATCACAGACTAGGTTTTGGACTCAATGGAAGAAGCTGGATCTTTTTGCTAGTCTGTTTAAAACTACTAGTTTGGCTCTTCATCAGTTGATATGACACTACACATATAATTAAAATGTTTCACAAATTCAATATTCTCTCCTTCCTTGCAGCAATCTATGAACTCCTGTATGCAATACTAAAAGCTATAAATAAAAAGGAAATGGCTATTCAAATCTTCTCAGACCTATCCAAAGCATTTTACGAGGGTCGGTCAAAAAGTAATGCCTCCCATTTTTTTTCTACTTAAAGAAATTAAGTTAAGTGAAAAATTTGAATTTGGCGCCATTCCTCAAACCTTCTTCTGCAATCCACTGCAGTAGTAACTTTCTGTGTCAACAGGTGGCAGCACAGCAGAAGTTTGTAAGATGGCCGACATCGATGTTCGTTTGAGACAGCGTTGTGTGATTGAATTCTTGAATGCAGAAGGTGAAACGCCCATACGCATTCATGAAAGACTGAAGAAGGTGTATGGTGTTGTGACAGTGGATGTCAGCACTGTTAGACGATGGGTTCGTCGTTGTAAGGAAGCTGAAGGGCAAACACCGTTGACTGACGAAAAGCGGAGCGGCAGGCCGGTGAGTGCAGTGACTCCACACAACATTCAGCAAGTTGATGACATCATTCGTGGTGACCGTCGGGTGACTGCAGATGAAGTGTGTCGCATTATTTCTCTTAGTAAAGGTACTCAAAAGTTTGTGCACGGTGGGTTCCAAGAATGTTAACCGATCAGAATAAAGAGGCAAGGAAAACAATAGCCTCCCAACACTTGCAGCGCTTCCGTTTGGAGGGAGATGAGTTTCTGAAAAAAATTGTGACCGGGGAAGAAACATGGGTGTATTTTTTTGAACCCGAATCAAAGAGGCAGTCAATGGAGTGGCGTCACACAAGCTCGCCGAGGAAGAAAAAATTCAAAACTGTGCGATCGGCAGGGAAAGTTATGGCAACAGTTTTCTGGGATACAGAGGGTGTGATTCTGGTTGATTTTTTGGAGCAGGGATGCACAATAAATTCTGTTCAATACGTCACAACCCTCAAAAAACTTAAAGCACGTCTTCAGCGAGTTCGCCCAACAAAATCAATGGCAGATGTTCTTCTTTTGCATGACAATGCAAGACCACACACCAGTCGTCACACCTCTGACGAGATTGTCAAAATTGGATGGGAAGTTTTGCCTCATCCCCCATACAGCCCTGACCTGGCACCATCAGACTTCCATCTGTTCGGGCCACTAAAAGAAGCTCATCGTGGGATTCATTTTGAAGATGAGGAGGCCGTCAAAACATCCGTGCGTCAATGGCTTAGGAAGCAGAGCTGTGATTTTTACCGTGCTGGGATACATGCCCTTGTTCAAAGATGGACCAAAACTGTAGAGATGGGCGGAGATTACATTGAAAAATGACAAAATGATCCTCAATGTTGTGGTTTTCAACCTATGTAATTGCATTTAAATTTCCTGACAATTAAACGTAGAAAAAAAAATAGGAGGCATTACTTTTTGACTGACCCTCGTATATTATAGATCACACTATTCTATTACATAAATTGGAAATAAGGGATTTTGAGATATTTCAAATGAGTGGGTTAGGTCATATCTTACTAATCAACAACAAAAAATTGTTCTTTAACAGGATAAAATCATTGGAAACATTATAAGAACAACAACATGCACATCACAAAAAGCTACAATGAAATATGGTGTACCGCAAGGGTTGACATTAGGTGCAATTCTTTGTCTTTTGTATATAGATGACCTAAATGAAACTGTCTATGCCAAACAGAAAACTTTATTTGCTGATGAGACCAGTACCTTTGTTACAGGGTTAAACCAAAATGACCGTCAAACATCTATAGTCACATCTTTGCTGGAGCTAACACACTTGTTTGAAAGAAATACACTTATCATAAACACAAAAAGAACAATAGCCATGAACTTTCATATACCCCAGGCTAAGCAACAAAATGAACACTCAATGAAAATAGAAATTCTTCCAATCCATCTGTGGCATGAATCAGCAAACCAGTGTTTAATAGTATTAGTTGAAAACAATCTTGGTTGCAATTTTAGTTTTTTTATTTATCAACTACGTGTTTCACCTTATTTAGGCATCTTCAGGCTGATCTACATAAAAAAAAAAAAAAAAAAAAAGAAAAAAAAAAAACAGAGAACAAATACATCTATTTAAGGATCACCATCACATTGTGCAGATTTGGGTAACCTAAAAGCATGTTTAAACAGATCAATTACTGATAGAGGAAATAGCTTAATTTGGTATTTCTTAGGATGATCCATTTGAATAGCTAAAGGGCATCGTCGAGTGCATCAGGCCAACGTTGCCTTCATTTACCTCAGTAAATATTAGAAAAATAAAATAGTAAAAACAGATAAGAGAATTCACTAATGATCGGACACTCAGAAATGCAATCATATTGCCGAAGCCTTATGAAAAGGCCTTACCTTTCTAGATGGACATGAATGACTCCAAGACCTGCACAATGTGTTCACATTCACAGGAGAACATAATAGATTATGTGAAGCAACTTAAATCACTTAACAAAAGCAAGTCTTCTGGTCCAGACTGTTCCTTTTGGAGTATGCTGATGCATTAGCTCCAAACTTAACAATCATACACAACCGTTCACTTGACGAAAGATTCATATCCAAAGACTGGAAAGTTGCACAGGTCACACCAATCTTCAAGAAAGATAGTAGGAGTAATCCACTATATTACATGCCCATATCATTAACGTCAATATGCAGTAGGATTTTAGAACATATATTGTGTTCAAACATTATGAATTACCTTGAAGAAAACGATCTATTGATACACAGTCAACATGGGTTTAGAAAACATCATTCCTGTGAAACACAACTAGCTCTTTATTCACATGAAGTGTTGAGTGCTATTGACAAGGTGTTTCAGATCAATTCCATATTTCTGGATTTCTGGAAGGCTTTTGAAACTGTACCACACTAGCCGCTCATAGTGAAATTGCGTGCTTATAGAATATCGTCTGTTATATGAATGGATTTGTGAATTCCTGTCAGAGAGGTCACAGTTCGTAGTAATTGATGGAAAGTCATCAAGTAAAACAGAAGTGATTTCTGGCAATCCCCAAGGTAGTATTATAAGCCCTTTGCTGTTCCTTATCTACATAAATGATTTGGGAGACAATCTGAGCAGCTGTCTTTGGTTGTTTATAGATGATGCTGTCATTTATCGACTAGTAAAGTCGTCAGAAGAGCAAAACAAACTGCAAAATGATTTAGGAAAGATATCTAAGTGGTGCAAAAAGTGGTAGTTGACCCTAAATAATGAAAAGTGCTAAAAGGAACTCTTTAAACTTCAGTTACATGATAAATCAGTCTAATCTAAAAGCCGTAAATTCAACTAAATACCTAGGTATTACAATTATGAACAACTTAAATTGGAAGGAACACATAGAAAATGTTGTGGGGAAAGCTAACCAAAGACTGCATTTTATTGGCAGTACACTTAGAAAAAATAACAGACCTACTAAGGAGACTGCCTACACTATACTTGTCCGTCCTCTTTTAGAATACTGCAGCACGGTGTGGGATCCTTACCAGATAGGACTGATGGAAGTTCAAAGAAAGGCAGCACATTTTGTATTATTGCAAAATATGGGAAAGAGTGTCACAGAAATGGTACAGGATTTGGGCTGGACATCATTAGAAGAAAGGCCTTTTTTGTTGTGATGGAATCTTCTCATGAAATTCTAATCACCAACTTTCTCCTCCAAATGTGAAAATATTCTGTTGACACCCACCTACATAGGGAGGAACAATCACCATGATAAAATAAGGGAAATCAGAGCTTGGACAGAAAGATATAGGTGTTCATTCTTTCCGTGAAGTATACAAGATTGGAATAATAGAGAATTGTGAAGGTGGTTCGATGAACCCTCTGCCAGGCACTTAAATGTGATTTGCAGAGTATCCATGTAGATGTAGATGTACACATCAGAGCTGGACTGTTTAAATAATCAGGGGTTTACTGATACAACAGAAGATGTGACAGGAGTGTTATGCTGTGCGAGATGAATTTGGAAGATGGCCCTTGTGTTTATGACTTCACTAGGATATTGCCACCTGATTTTGAAATTATAATTAATATTACAGGGGCAATTGTTTCAAAGAAAGACAAATTTCAGAAAAGCAATTCTTGTAAACACTTGTTCATACTTTACATTTTTTGGCAACTGGAGATTCCTTTTGAAGCTTATCACATCTGTTCCAGATTTCAAAGCCAGGCATGTCCCAAATATATTATGTAGTTTGTGGTTTAGAACAGAGCATAAACAAACAATGGCACTGCATAGCAGCATTTAGTGGTAGTAGACCAGAAACAATATTCTTTTACTTATTGTTGGACAGTTTGGTCCAAACCAAGAATAAGCAATAGCATTTCACAACGCTGTTGTTGAGTCACATAATGTCCCTCAATTGCTACTTTGGAGTTGTCATGTTGACTTAATCATATTTTACTGTTCTGTATTGTTACTTGCATTCTATGACAGAATGTCATTTCATGGTGATGGTGCATTGAAGATTTATAGCAATTGTCAATCTTGCTACAATTAAATGTCAGTTAATGATACACCAGCAGTAAAAAGCACTTAGTAGACCCTAATATAAATGATACTAATGCACAGAGCTGTATATGAACAACATGGTCTTGGGAATAATGATACGTGATTATGGTGTTAGAGGAAGTAGGTTCATGTCATGCTACATGCTAAATTTTTTTCTGTTTTTGTGTTTGTACCCGATTCTGGTCTTTCTTATTCATGTAATAGAAATATGTTCTGCAATATTGGATTTTATTTATGTATAAGAGGATTTTCTCTTGGAAATGAGTTTCTTCTATTTTGTGACTTCAGTCTGATTAAAATACAAAAGATGAAACACCTGCAAGTGAAATGACCAGTAATGATATTTTTATTCTAGCTTGTTATAAATATTTTGCTGTTTATTCCAAATATGTCACAATTTCCAAGGTTGTGGATAGGCAGGAGCCTAACGGGATGCCTGAAATTGCTGCAAGTGAAACAAGCATCAACCAAATTTTATGTCTCTGTTGGCTCTTACTACACTGAAATTCTATTGGTTACTTTTGTTTCATGGAAAGTTGTCACTAATTATAATTTAGCTCTTTAATCTGTACAAAACAGCTGTGGAACACTATTTTTGTGCAAACATTAGCAGTCCAGCACTAGCTGTGAACTATGATACAAACATTGTTGCAGAACATGGTCCAAATTCTATGTAAAGGTGCCTTTAAGGGCTCCACACATGAGCTATGGCTCACAGCAATCTACAGTTTGTGATATTGCCTGCAATTTGTTGTTATCCTTGATACCCCACACATGACAGATTCACCAAGCAATTTCAGTCAGTATTATGAATGCCACTCTATAGAGAAGATCTGCTATGGAAAATAAACTCTATGTTTATCGGCAGTTGACATTTATTTCCATATTCCCATCAATACTTGCAAAAAATAATTTTAAAATGAACTAGAATTATAATTCATTATACTTGGTTTCAAATGGTTTCCTTCAGAACTGTAGGATAGTTTATCGGATATATTACATTTTTCACTGACGCCATGTGGGTTGTGTACGTCTTTCAAATGTGTTAACACAATTCATTTCTCATTTATTACTCCTCAATTCCTTTTTTATTCATTAGTCTTATGGTTTAACTGCAAGTATTTATGCAATTTGCAATCTTGATGTGTCTATAGAGATGTTGTCAATAGCAGTGCTATTGATTAGTGAACTCTTGCTATAAATTGTATGAGAGAGAGTTAGATTACATGAAATGACAAAGGACTTGACTATAGCTTTATAACTGATTTTCCTTCAACCTTTAAATATCCTCTTAACATTAAAATATATATGCCTTCTGTTTAGAAGTTAAAAACTTTAATAATGTGTGTAATTATTTCATAAATAACTCAAAATTGTCAGATAGAGGCCATTGTATCATGTCTATTACTATGAACTTATCATCATTTCTACTTCTATATCACAAGCATCAAAATGGTAATCACAGGAAAATCAGAAGTTGTATTCTTAATATAAATGGCAACGCCATCCCCCCACTTCACTCAGTGTAGTTCATAGTCCCTGAACAACTATAAATTCTAAACAGCCATATTGCCACACGCTGATGCTAACTGCTAACCATCCATCACTACAGTCACAGACCACATGCAATCCATCAGATTGCAATCAGTGACTGAACACTGCAATTTGCTGAAACACCTGCAATCTACGAAGCAATCGATTACCTGTGCAATGGGTTGCTGTGATCCAGCACTCATTTTGTGGGGCCCTTTAGAGATAAAAAGAATAACGTTGCTGGTTTCAGTGAATCCTGCTGTACTCTGAAGATCAGTCTTATTTGGAAAATGAAACGTATAGTGGAAGATCACTTTCATTCAAAGGCAAAAGATGTACAAAAATGGCTCAGGAATACATCTGAACACACATACATTCATATATAATAATGACTGTGATTGGTTTGGATGTTTCATTTTTGCCTGTGTTATTTGTTTGTCTTCAAGAATCAACCAGAAATTTTGCTCTATGCATGGAAAGAGCAATGTTCTGCTCAAAATGTCTTTTAATAGACACATTAAAGTCTGGAAAAATGGGGAAAGAAAATCTTGCTTTTTTTCACTTTTCTTCCATTTCATGAAAACAAATTCCTTCTCCTTTTTGACTCTTTAAGAAATCATAAAAATTCTAAAGCATTGTAACTGCATTTTGAACTCACAGGACAAACATGCTTAGATCCTCAGGTTTAATCTAGCATGAAAAATATACTTCAAATGACAGACTGCGAATTTTTCCATTTCTGGAATGCATTTTATAGAACATTAACACAGGAAATAATTATGGACAGATCATTGTACTTTTCACTCTACCAGTGTGATAAAATTATTAAGTTGCAATCAGTAAAATGCTATTTTTTTCTTCTCCTTGCTTTCAAAATCTGATTAAATATGCAGAGCACTATTCAAAATAATATACAGATTTTAGACAGGACTCATTAACAACAATGGATCAGTTTTTGGTAAAAACGTCAAAGTCTGTCTGCTGTTCACAGAGTTGTCGATTGTTAATTTATGTTCATGGAGTACAAAAAACCATGTTTAGTACATTGTATCAATATTTCATGTTTTTGCTGTAGTTAGAACACATAAACTCGATGTACACATGTTGGAAAATTTATAATTTTGTGCGCATGCTTCACACCAATTTGGAAAAGGAGTTAAAGATAAAATATAAGTTATATTTTTCTGTGAATATTCAGTTGTCTTCTGATTGCTTATATAGGCCAGTCAGAGTACACATTGCTGGAATGAGAGAGCAGCTCATAGCCAATGCCAGCTTGTCACTACGTGGCATTAGTGTTGTGTGTAGTGAGAGGATTCAGAACTGTACAACAGGCAGTTTCAAGCACAGAAACCAAGGAAAAAATATCTTATTTCATAACTGTTGGACTAATTTCTCTTTCATATCAGTAGCCAAAATTTTGCTTATGGCCTTTTTTTGAAGTTGACTAATAGTGGGACAAAAATCAACATGAATTTCAACGTGAAAAATCTGATGATTTTCTTGTTAGAAGACTCAATTAAATCTTCACAAAAACAAATTGAAACATTCTGTGAAGAAAACTCTATTTAAGGTTTAATAAATAATCCTCCTACTTCCGTTTCACAAGAAAGGCATAGAGAAAACCACAGAGGGATCTTCTGACAAATTGTGACCTTCACCATTTTCTTACTTACCACATGAAAAACTGGAAGCCAAACTACAGTACAAAATGGGAAGACATTATGGGACTTTACAAAAGTCAGTCAACAATCAGAACAAAGCCATCGTCACTAAATAATAATCAGAGGCTGTAATCTCAGGATCAAAAAGTACTGGCAAGTCTTTGTGCGCTTAAGAAGTTGTTTTCTGCCATTAGAGCCATCCAGGCATTTACAGAATCCAAGACAAAATATCAAACTGGAGTTAACAAAATGTGACTAGTCTGCTTAGAATGGGATCAAAATGTGAAGGACTAGAAATCAGTTGCATAGTTTTTGCTAATGACAACACTGTAAAATCAAATAATCTACAAATTACTAATAATGTATGAATTGCTAAGATCTAAAATTTCAGCTGAAATAAATTTCTGATGTAACTGGTTATGGGATATGGACTGAAGAAAGAAGCACTTCAGGCATAAATAACAAAACCTGAAATAAGCTACCAGAGTAAGGTGTCCATTCATCCTGTTTTTCTGGGGACAGTCCCATTTTTTTCCAAAATGTCCCACTGTCCTGAAAGTTCTTTTGGGGACACTCAAATGACCCACTTTTTTATTTTCCTTGAGTAATGTATTTTATATTACCAGATGTTTCATTTGCAGTTAGTTACTGTGCATTGTGCACCAGGAAAAGTCACTTGTACAACAGTGAGTTTTATCATTGGTAGTTGAAAAACTGTTGTATGTATGTTGTGCAAATCAAACTTTGCAATTGACATGGTGAAAAGTCTGACACTGTAAATCACATTAAGACGAACAAACATTGCATGAGTGTTCAAACAAAAATGCACCTCTTGATGAAATACATACATAAATGTGAAAAGTATGGTGGCAGTGCAGTAGAATAATCATAAAAAATTATTTTGGGTCATCTGAGTTCATGATGCAAAGGTAAGCATCTTTGTGCATTAAATTTTGTCAATACAAGATTTTTGCCCTGTTTTTCCCTCAGTTGTCCCAAGTTTTCTAATAAAGTTTTTAAAATGGCCCTTTTTTTAAATAAAAATGAAATGGACATTATATACCAGAGTTCAAGAGCTATACACAGCAAGAAGTACCTCCAAGAAAACAAAAAAGTTGCAAATTGAATGAGAACAGGTCTGAAGCTTGTAATTGTGTTTGCAACTGAAGCCTTATTCCTGAGTGTCAGTAAAGGACTAAAGAAACTTAGAGACAAAGCCATTGAAGGAATTCTGGGACTCACTCATAAGAATGACATCAACAAAAAAGGATAGATAAAAGAAAAGAAAAGTAATAGAAATCATCCACAAGTAATGAGCAATTATATATAACACTTCACATGAGTTGACAGCAGCAGATTGACTAAAAAAAGTTTTTATTTTGTTGGTATGAAATTCTAACCTTGATGGTGTGGATCATAAGCAGTAAAGGAGACCATCAAACATACTAGATCACATCACTGTCAAATCCATTTCTTCTGACTGCTTCCTTTAGTAGTCCAAACAAATTAAAATCACAGGGCGATAAGTCTGGACTGTAGGCGGGATGTTCTAGTATGGTTCAGAACAATTCCTGTATATTTTGTTGAGTTCAGGCAGCTATGTGGGGTTGAGCATTGCCATGATGCATGATCACATTCTGCATTGGAAATGTGTGCCTTTCTGATGATATGCAAATTTTATTTGGTGCAAAAATTGTCAATAGTATGCAGGATTCACAGTAAAATGTTCATGGAGGAAACTGATGAGAAGAACTCCTTTAAAACCAAAATAGATGGTTGCAAGAATATTCCCTGTGGAAAGTCAGTTTTTGACTTTTACAGGTGCAGGTTCATCCTTTTTGTGTCATTCCGTGCTACTTTTCTTCGAACCTGCAGAGTCATCATAGGTCAAAAACTAGTAAAAAAAATGTTTCACTTCAGTTTGGTAGCTTATCACTTGCCATTTGCATGCTTCAAGACAATGAAATTTTTGCTGTCTGGTGAGAAGACCACCTTGTGGGCAATTTTTGAAATCCCACGTTGTCAGTAATGATCACTTGAACTCTACTATAGCTTATGCCAAACTCAGTAACAATTTTAGCAACTGTTATTTAGTGATTGTCTTCAATAAGTTGGCTAACAATGGGAATATTCTCCTGTCATGCGGCTCCTTGGTTGGTTTCACTGAGCCGCATTGTCAACTCTTTCTTGACCTTGTAAAAACTGTTTGTGCTGCATGCACACTTGAGTCTTTCTCAAGGTGTTGTTCCTGAACTGTGCCACAAGTCTTTTCAAAATTTCAGACCATTTTACACGTTCTGTTGAGAGAAACTTGATTATAAAGTGTAGTGCAACAGATGTCACACCTCTTTTTCTGACATTGTGATTTTGGCTAAAGAAATGCCATGACAGCGTTTCAGCTATGGAGGACAATCACTGGAAATGAAAGAAATAATGAGCAGAGATTTGTCACTCTCTGTTTACAGCCAGGACTTTCCACTGAAGTGGGGATCCAGCTTTTTCAATACTTGTGAATTCATGATGACATGTTTTATACCACACTGTCAGCTTATAAAATTAAAAAAATAAAAGAAAAAAAGTGGCATGCAACAATCATCTAATTGCTATAAGTGTACTAAATGCTTGAATGCACAAAAGAATAGCCTTCCAGAGCAACATCAGAAAGAAGGTAGGTGTAACACTATCTACATTCTGTATGTAAGATTACAAGTGAATTTCTCATTCAGAAATCACATCTGAATGTCATTTTATTGTGAGAAGGTTGAGTTACTCCTTGTTTAAGAAGGTGAATCATCTAACAGCACATGTAAAAATTCAGCAGTGGCAAGATCATGACTTGTCAAGAGTGCAGCTTATCAGTCCACAGTATTATTCATCACACTGGTTTAAATTCCATAACTGTCATGCAAGTAGGGAGTTTGTGGGTTCAGTAGGGCCTTACTCATCACCCTGTAGGATCACACTGTTGCAGCTTTGCTGTGTCAGCAAGTCAGCAGAGAGCGGCTTGCTACAGTGATGACCTAACAAACAAAATTGGAAGCTGGAGTGCCACCACACAACATTTCAGACAAGTGCTGGCTCTGTGGACAGCATCATGATGGATGTATCCATGTGTGGAGGCTCTGAGAAGCATAACCATTTCCATATAGCATTTGTCTTCATCATATAGGCCCATCACATGGTGTTATGCTTTGGGATGCCACTGGATGCACAGCATGATCATCTCTGGCTTGCACAATTGTTAATTTGGACAGCAACCTAATCAACAAATGATATTGTGGGAATAAGACTGTGTGATATGTGTGCATAAAATATAAATCAAATATATATAAAATGCAAAAATTTTGGTGTACAAATACTGCCAAAAATATTGCAGAGAAGCTGCCCCGTGGAAAACCTGTAAATAAATTTAAGTAGATAACAGTGACCAACAACAAAAAGGACAAATGTGTAAATGGTTCAGTGAAATAGGTCAACTTAAGTTAATTTCTTGCAATAGGTGACTCCATACTGAAAAATCTTGTAGTTCAAAATTATGAAATAGATGTTTGCCCCAGAATTCAATAGCATTTGATCTACAAACATTTCAAAAAATCTTAAATTCAAAACAGAATGTTTCCAGAATGAGATTTTCACTCTGCAGCGGAGTGTGCGCTGATATATATGTCTCGGTCGGGCACACAGTTTTAATCTGCCAGGAAGTTTCAAAACAGAATGTAGTTGAAAATTGAAATGAACCTAAAATCAGCTATAGCTGTGCCTTAATTTGCATTGTGATAAATTCTATTTGAAACAGCAGTGAGGAAGATATCATAAGTGAAACAAGAAACTTTTTTCTCTTGCCCAGTGTTGTATATTCAGGATCTAGGCTTGTAACTAGTGTGATTTTACACAGAAAGTTGATTAAGTGATACCCACATAAAGAAATTAAAAAGTAGCATTAGGGAACAGTGGAAAAAGCTTTGTGCAAAATTGATTAATCCAAAAAAAATTCTTAAATTACAGATGACTGGGAAAGAATACATTACATTTAAATAGGTAAATAGGTAAAATGAAGGAAAGGCAACCACTCATCTATAGCAGACTGATGTGTGAATCATGGCAATGAGTGACAGGAAACAGTATTCACAGTAGCTTTTGGGCTCTTGCTCTTTCTCTAGCAAAATTACAGGCATTCACGCATACAACCACACAGACATCCAAATGACTCTCCCATGGTCATGGTGAGACTGATTATTTATAACTGATTATTGAAAGCAGATGTCTGAACTGATGGAGGTGGGGTGGGGTGGGTGAGGGGGATAGGGATGGACACAAATAGGGGGTAGGAGTATAGAGGCAGGTCATTGGACAGATGACCCTCGGGTTGCACAAGGAGTACAGAGGATAGAGCAAAAAGAGATATAGGAAGAAGAAGTGGGAGAAAGGGAGGGAAGATAGAAGGGAGAAGGGTAGGAAAGGGGTGGGGAGAGAATACAAATGGGGAGTGAGAAGGGAGAGGGAAGAGGGGGAGAGAAAGACAGGGAATGCTCATGTGGGAGGAGGAAGATTGGTGGGACAAGATAGTGGATGATATGAATGGAGAAGGAGTGATGTGGACAGAAGAGGGAGAAGAAAAGGTAAGGAGAGGTAATGGGGACAGGTTAGTGGAAGTTTAGGTCAGTAAGACTGTGAGAATGCAGGATATGTTAGAGAGACAGTTCGCATCTGCATAGTACAAAGAAACTCGTGCAGGAAGGGAGAATCAAAATGGCCTTCATGGTCAGACAGCTATTGAAATCATTTGTGTTGTGGTGTGCTGCATATTCAGCAACTGTATGGTTTGCCACAGTTTGGCAGTGACTATTCATGTGAGTTTACAGCTTGTTATTGTCATGCTCGTATACACACAGTGCAGTCACATTAACCAACATCAACAGGCAATAATCACTCACAGATGCAGGAACCAGCACTAACTGTGAATGGTATATAAAACATGTTGGGGAGGGACACGGAAATCATTGCAGTCATTGTTGTAATGTAGAAATGGAGTGATTTATCTGATGTCCAAAAGAGCATAATCATTGGCTTTTGGGCCACAGGTGGAAGTACTTCCACAGCAGCTAAATTTGTAAAGTGTTCATGTGCCACTGTGGTTAAAGTATACCATGCATAGCAAAAGGGCACTATCCAAAAACAGTGCAGATGCAACTGTGGTGCACCATAGGTCACAAATGAGAGGGGTAAGCAACAGACGTGGATAAGTGTATGGGCAAATAGATGTGCAACTGTTGAGCAACTGACCACCCAAATGATAGAAGGGGCTACCAACAGTGTCTCCTGAATGACTGTTCAGTGAAAAATGCTGCATATGGGTCACTGTAGCAGACTTTTGATTCATGCATCCACTGTTCATCAGTGATGAAGGCTGGAATTTGCACACCAGTACTACAACTGGATATCCGCTGAGTGGTAACAGGTGACCTGAGATGAATCACATTTTATGCTATATTGCATAGATGGCCACTGATGTATGTGGCATAAAATGTCTGAAAGCAAACATCCTGCAACATTTGTCAGAAGGGTCCAGGCCAGAGGAGGCAGCATTATGGTGTGGGGAACACTTTTGTGACATTCTCTGAGTGATCTCATGATTCAGGAAGGCACAAGGGGTCAATAGAAATACACATCTGTCCTTGGTGACCATGTCTACCCTTACATGCAGTTTGTTTTACCTCAGCATGACAACATATACCAGCAGTCAGTGCAACATGTCACACAGCTTGAAATATACATGCATGGCTTGAAGAACACCAGGTTGACTTTACCATACTCCCTCGGTCACCATACACCATGCATTTAAACTCAACTGAGAGTCTGTGGAACAACCTTGATTGAGCTGTATATGCCATGGATCCTCAAATGAGAAGCCTAGCACAGCTGGCATGGCTCAACATCCCTGTCAGTATCTTCCACAACCACACTGACTCTTTTCCTGCATGTCTTAGAGTGAGTGGCCACACCAAACTGTGGCAAACCATGAACTTGACCATCCAGTTGCCAAACATGCTACAAATGACAGCAAAAATGTCTTCAACAGCTGCTTCACAACACATGCTATTCAAATACTACCTTCCAGCACAAGTTTTGCTTCACTATGCAGAAGGGAATTGTCTCTCCTGCACACCCTGCATTCTCACAATCCCCCTATCCTAAACCTCTGTTAAACTGTTTCCAAAGTGTCACCTTACCTTTTTCCTTCCCTCTTCTGCACACATACTCATTTCCCATCTAGATCATGCATTGGGGCACTCTCCCTCCGTCCCTCCCTTCCCCCTCTCTCTTCCCCTATCTCCCTCCTCCTCTTTCCATCTCTCTCTCCTCCTCAGCTTCTCTCTTCCCTTTCTCCACTCCTCTCCCTTCTCTCTCCACTCCCTTCCTACCTCTCCATCCTCACATTCCTCTCCTTTTTCATTACTTCCTTTTCCACCCTCCCCATCTTCTTAGATTTCTTTTTCCTCTACCCTCCATCCATACTCCTTTCACCTTATTCTGTGGCTGTGGAATCATCTGTTGAAAGACCTGCCCCTTTCTTACTATCACGCTTAGTGTCCTTCCCTGGCCTCTTCCCACATCGATCAGCAAAGACAACTGCTTTCAATAACTAATTATCACCATACCCACAGGAGTGTGTGTTTGGGTGTCTGCATGGTTGTGTGTGTGAATGTGTGTACTTTTGCTAGAAAAAGAGCAAGAGCTTGGAAGCTAGTGTGAATGCTGTTTCCTGTTACATGTTTCTGAGCTTCACACATCGGTCTGCTATTGTTTAGTGGTTACCTTTCCCTTATTTTACATGTTGCTTCTGGAATTTCCATTATTATAACAATAATGAAAATTCCATTTAAAATTATTTGGCTCAATGGTTTTCAATGAAAGACATACAGACATCTGCAAAATCAATAAAAGCAGGGAAAACTAATTCATCCTGTTTGGAGTGATAAATCAACAGTGCCAATTCAAAATAAGCGTCAATTTAAACAAAGAAAAAGTTGCACTTCAAGTCATATCTCGCAACAGAGATGATTTCTGAATACATTGCAATATGAATGGCTTAACTGCAAAGCTTCGAAAACTTACCTGTTCTAAGACTAGCAAACCTGAAAAAAACTTTGGAATTGTTAATATGTAAGGGAATTGGATATACATCCTAATCTGGGACATCTCTTGGAATTGTGCCAGAACACAATCTTAGTTCCTCATTGTGAAGGTGAGGAGGATTACCGGATTGGTTGCACCAATAATCACCCCCATTTAGCAATAGTTCATTTATCAACCTTAACACATACAAGGATCACACAGAACTAAACACAACATGGCAAAACAGCCAAAGGTAATGCTTAGAGTCTGAAGATGAATGCATATCAATGTTGGTGTCGATTTCATTGCCACCACAAAGGCATGGAATTAAAAATTAAAGTAAATGATATAGAATATGAATGAAAAAGGTTCCTTTAAAAAAAATATGCACACTACAATTATAAAATTTCAGAATACAGAACAGCTCTCATTTTTGGATAATATGTGGTAAAATCATAATCTCTTTTACTAAAGTAGGCTACCACTTTATGAAAGGGCAACATAGAACTGGCCATCAAAAAAACACTCAGATTTTTAATCAATCCCAATGAATTTGAATGTGACCTTTATCCTTCTTTATTGTAATTGCAAATGAAACCTTGATTGGGAACTGAAATTGCTTATAATGAATGGGTAAATCAGTTTGGTTTATTGGATGTGGAGTATAAGAGAGTCCTCTCCAGCTGCTAGATCTATGAGGAAAGTAGATTCAATGACATTTTTTGACACAGTTTTACTCTCTGAATGGGTAGCATTACAGTGATTTGGATAATTCAGATTGGGTGATGGTATTCTAATCATAAGCTGATAAGCGATAAATATAACTTTCCTAACATTGGGTTTTCTGTTAAAGCTGACTGCACATTGTTATGTTGCAATATTTGTTTAAGATTTTTTTAAAATTACATATGAAGAGAAGCAGTATTTACGTTATGAGAGCAAAAAATGCATCAGAAAAAAAAAACAATCAGCAATTCCAGAATGAGATTTTCACTCTGCAGCGGAGTGTGTGCTGATATGAAACTTCCTGGCAGATTAAAACTGTGTGACCGACCGAGACTCGAACTCGGGACCTTTGCCTTTCGCGGGCAAGCGCTCTACCATCTGAGCTACCGAAGCACGACTCACGGCCGGTACTCACAGTTTTACTTCTGCCAGTATCTCGTCTCCAATTGTCAGCAATTGACAGGTAATATTCTAACACATTATTAATAAGGTGATTCAAATGAGTTCTGCATATATCTACGAATATCTGATGACTCATATCTGTCTATCAAACTGTTAAATCAATGAAACTATAATTTAAGAAAATATCTATATAAAGAAATTTCAGTAAAGGAAATTTATTTCTTGAGACACTGAGCATTGTACACTGGTTTTCAGACCACTGTTAATCTATCACTGAAAAATTTCACAATTACCATGCACACATATGAACAAACACACACAAACTCTCTCTCTCTCTCTCTCTCTCGCGCACACACACACACACACACACACACACACACACACACACAAAAACACACACACACATGTACACACACACACTCGGGCTCACACAATTGACAAATTTCCACTTAGTTGCTTTTTCCTCCTACAACATGGAGAAAAAAACCTGAGTGTAAATTAAAATGGATCACACCAGGAATAATAACCTCTAGTGGCAGAAAAAGACAGCTACACAATGAACTAAAGCATAACAGGAATCCAGATTATGTGCTATATGTTAACATAGACTATATTTATAGAATATGTATTTGAAGAAGAAATTGACAAACAAAATATTTACTAACAGTTCTGTTGTAGGTCAAAATTATGAGCTAATGTTCAAATGCAAGAATTTACACACATCAGTTGTTGTTGTAGTTGCTGTTGTTGTTGTTGTCTTCAGTCCTAAGACTGGTTTGATTCAGCTCTCTATACTACTCTATCCTGTGTGAGCTTCTTCATCTCTAAGTCCTAAGCCTGGTTTGATGCAGCTCTCCATGCTACTCTATCCTGTGCAAGCTTCTTCATCTCCCAGTAACTACTGCAATGTGAAGTCAAGATGGCGGAAAGTGAAGATATAGTGTGTGTTAGCTCCGCAAATGTGAACAAAAACAGTGGTAAAAAGTGTGCAAAATGTAAAAAACAAAACATTTACAGTGAAGAGAAATGTGTTACATGCCATATGATTGTAAAAATATCAGAAGAAAGGATGGGAAAATCGACAAATTTCGTTAACGCAATCGCGAGTATAGCGTCCACATCGTCTTCCGGTCAACCTCGTGGTGAACATTATCGTGTATACTCAGACAAATGCTACTGCAACAAGCGAGCGGCGAAAGGTATTATGTGTGTTAAATGCAAAACCTTACACCATTACAGTTGTGCAAGTGCTAATCCGAAACAAAAATTCTGGGCTTGTCGGGAATGTTATGTAGACGACATTGAAAAAAAAATTGATCAGTGCAGAATGCGAAAGTGAAGTGATTGCAACGTTGCTAACTGAGATCGGCATTTTAAAACGTAAATATGAAGCCTTAACACAAGGAGACCTACAGCCTGATATATTAAAATATAAAAGCGAACTGCAAGAAGCAAAAATAATAATACGTTCATTAACTAATGAACTACAAAGACAGGCCTCACATAGAAAACACGTAGAGATCGATGAATTTCAACAGAAAATGCATACCAGCGAAGCGAAAATCTGTGCCCAAATGAAATATTTGTCTCCAAGAATAAATAATGAATCTTCACGAAATCTCACTGAGTTAAATATCTACTCAGATAGCCACGGACGCGGACTGGCGGAAGTACTACGAAACCATTACGATCTGAAAGTATGCAGTCTTGTGAAACCAGGAGCACCAATGCGGGAAATTATTAGGGACGTTTTACTGGACAAACAAGACAACAAAAATCGTCATGTTGTATTAATTGGAGGAGCAAATGACGTGTATTGTAATGAGTTAGCTAGCGCTATTATCAGTCTCAAAAGTGCCCTCAGTTCGATAAAAAACCAAAAAGTAACTGTTATTGGTATACCACATAGGCATGACCTCATATCTGCTTCATATGTGAACGCCGAAATTAAGGAAGCAAATAAACAGACACAAACAGCGTGTAAAGTGTACCCAAACATAAGATTTCTATCAATCGATTTCCTGGATAGATGCAGCTTTACAAAACATGGCATGCACCTGAATAGAAGAGGCAAGTCATCTCTGTGCAAAGCAATTTACGAAACGTTAGAACCATATAAAAAACAAAGTATCTACGAGTCAGTACCAGCCATTGTAATGAACTACCAATACATTACTGGAAGCAACCATGGAGGAAGTGAATCTGTCTTGGAGACAACAACTAAAGCAGCTGCAGAACCACAAATTGCTACAGCAGCACGATCAAATTCAGTAACAACTGCAGCACCAGCAAAACCAGCAACATCTGAACCAGCTCAAGCAACAAGACTGATAACAGCAGCAGCACAAACAACAGAAGCAGAAATGGTGTCAACAACTGTAGCAGTTCCACTACAGTCACTGGCAGAAAAGAGGAAGGAAACCACAGGCATCAGCAATTACAGGGCAAAACCAACAGATACTACAACAACAGATCCACCACCAACAGAAACAGTGCCAATAAAAGAATCAAAGGCAGCAACAGCACGAAGAATCCTGTCAGCACCACCACCACATCCACTACCACTACCACCATCACCACCACCTCCGACCACAGAAGCACCAGCAGCAACAGAACCAACAACAACAGTAGCAGCAGCAACAAAACCATCAACAACAGTTGCAGCAACACAACACTGCCTAAGGAGGAGTCAAAGACAAGGTAAATCTACATAATTAAATAAGGATTTTTTATGGCTTCAGACAAAGAAATGGAAAAGATTGTGACAAATCAGCAAGAAAACTTGCAGATAAGTCACAAATACTATGGAAAAAGCAGCACATTACCAGGTAATGACAAAAGAAAAAATACTTGCAAAACAGTCAGGATAATGAGTCAGAATATTCAATGCCTCAGAAACAAAGTACTAGATCTAGAAGTAGCTTTAAATAATCTTGCTGATGTCTCTTGTATTTGTTTATCTGAACACTGGTACAAGGCTAGTGAATTAAGTCTCATAAATATAAGCAAGTTTAATTTAGCAACACATTATTGCCGAAGTGTTTTTAAAAATGGTGGGGTATGCATTTACTCCAGAGTAGGACTGCAGTTCAAAGTGAAAACAGAATTGGACCATCTAAATATAGAAAAACATTTTGAATCATGTGCCATAGAGTTAAAAACTGAGGAGAAGAGTGAAAAACTAGTTGTCATTACAGTATATAGATCTCCACTGGGTGACAAAAACATATTCTTCAAAAAAATAGAAGCAGCATTAAACACTTTTTATAGTAATGAAGTGAAATTATTTTTATGTGGAGATTTTAATATTAACCTGTTAATTGAAAGTGATGAAAAAAGACAGCTTTTGAGTATACTCAGCAGCTTCCACATGAAACCACTCTTTACAGATGCCACCAGAATAACAGAACTGTCATCGTCTCTTTTAGACAATATTTTCTCAAATATGGAGAATGGTATCACTGAGCCACTAAACGTAAACTTAGGTCTTTCGGATCACAATACACTATTAACATACATAAATTACTCTATCCCCAAGGCAGTAAATTATAAGTGGGGATACAAAAGGCACTTCTATACAGAAAAAGTAAATACTTTCATCCAGTTGTTAGCTAATGAAACCTGGGAAGGTGTCTTTGCACAAACAACAACTGAGGAATCTTTCAATGCTTTTTATAGTACATTCATGTCCCTATTTGAGATGTGTTTCCCAAAAAAGCTCACAAAGATCAATGTCATGCCTAGGAACACAAGCCAGTGGATAACACCTGCTATTAGAGTATCTAGTCAAACACTAAAACATATCAGTCAACTCAAAAAAGATAACAAAGATGAACACTTCACAGATTATGTTAAGACATACAAGAAAATTTACAGGAAGGTGATCAAAAAAGCCAAGACAATGCACAATGACAGTGTAATTGCTGGGTCAGCAAACTAATCAAAAGCTATATGGAATGTAGTAAAAAAAGAAATAGGCACAAGCAAAAATATTAGAAATCCAGAGGACTTTGTTTTAAAAGATGATCAAGGTGTGCTAGTCAGAAATCGTACTTTAGCAAATTACATTAATGACTACTTCATAAATAGTCCAATCAATCTACATAAAAATTGTTCTAAGATTAGTAGAACATCAATCCCAGAAGAACAAAGTGTTAATTCATTATTGCTACCTCCCACAAGCAAATTGGAAGTTAATCGAATAATAAAAACAATGAAGAATAAAATGTCCTCAGGGATTGACGAGATACCTTGCTCAGTCATGATGAGATGTGCTAGTGTCATATCAGACCCACTCTCACACATCATAAACATATTTTCAGAAGGTGTCTTTCCACAACGATTAAAAATTGCAAAAGTAAAACCATTGTATAAAAAGGGCAATATACATGAAGTGGGAAACTATAGACCAATAGCTTTATTATCGGTATTTTCAAAAGTAATAGAGACAGTCATGAAAAACAGAATTACAAATTACCTCGAGAAATTCAATCTATTGTCTGTAAACCAACACGGCTTTCGCAGAGGAATGAGTACAGAGTCAGCCATCACCCAATTCATTGAAAATATTGTAACAGGGGTAGATAAGAACAACAGTACAATAGGAATAAATTTGGACCTCTCAAAGGCATTCGATACTGTCCAACATAATATCCTGCTAGACAAATTAGAATATGTCGGTATACGAGGAGTAGCTAAAAAGTGGTTTCAGTCATATCTCCATAATAGGAAACAGGTAGTAGAAATTGCAACAACAAACAGTAAAAACCAAAGTATTGTTTACAGATCGGATATTCAGACTGTGCCAATAGGGGTACCGCAGGGGAGTGTTCTAGGACCTCTCCTATTTCTTCTTTACATAAATGATATCAAGATTCCAGTAAATGGTACTCATATAACCCTGTTTGCGGATGACACAAACATTGTAGTAACTGACATAAACCGGGTATTGCCAACATCTGCAACCAGAGTTATAGAATATTTGCAAAATTGGTTTGAAGTGAACAAATTAACCATAAATATCTCTAAAACTAATTATATCCATTACAGGAAAGCAAAGTCACATTCTGATCTAGATCTCAGAATACAAAATAAAGAAATTGTGAGAGTTGCTACCACAAAATTCTTAGGTGTACATATAGATGAAAATTTAGACTGGAAATCCCATATCCTGTATCTCTCGCATAAGTTAAGCTCTGCTTGCTTTGCTTTACGCGTTATTAGTTTTGTATGTAGTAGGGAATGTAGCAGAGCTGTTTACTTTGCTTATATACATTCTGCTATTACCTATGGCCTCATCTTCTGGGGTCATAGTAAGAAAAATCTCAAAACCATCTTCACTCTACAAAAACGAGCTGTTAGAATAATTACCAACAGTTCAAGGCTAACTCCTTCAAAGCAATTATTTAAACAGCTGAATATTCTACCCCTACCGTGCCTCTATATACAGAAAAGCGTAATTAATGTAAAACGAAATATTAACAATTTCCAATCCAACTCGGATCTACATACTTACAACACAAGAAAGTGCAATGACATTCATATAAAAAGAGTTAACAAGGCTTTGGCGCAGAAACAAACAAACATACAAGGAAGCAGATTGTATAACAAACTACCGTTAAAGATAAAAGAAATAAAAAAATTGTCTTCATTTAAAGAAGCAGTATTCAAGTTTTTAATGACCAACTGCTATTATAGTGTAAAAGAATACCTGGAATAGCTTCATACTAAACAATTATATTTATGTACTCTGTGCCAATAGTAATTTTTATCTGACTGTTACTATGATCTAAATAAATAATATGTACAAAAGTGCTAGAATTGTATGTGTTATATCTAAATGTCAACTGTGTATTCCATGTAAAAAGTCTTTCTCATACATCAATGTAAATAATCAAAGTTGTACATGCTATTTCAATGTGGTCTGATGTTATGTAGTCCACTATGCACATCTGTATTTTGTATAGTATTGTTCACCCTAAATGTGTGTGTATATATATACACTATGTATTTTTTGACGAAATCCATGCAATGTAAATTGTCTCGTGTATATATATACTATGTATTTTTTTGACGAAATCCATGCAATGTAAATTGTCTCTGGATGAATAAACAACAACAACAACAACAACAACAACAACAACAACCTACATCCTTCTGAATCTGCTTAGTGTATTCATCTCTTGGTCTCCCTCTATGATTTTTACCCTCCACGCTGCTCTCCAATACTGAATTGGTGATCCCTTGATGCCTCAGAACATGTCCCACCAACTGATCCCTTCTTCTAGTCAAGTTGTGCCACAAACTTCTCTTCTCCCCAATCCTATTCAATACCTCCGCATTAGTTATGTGATCTACCCATCTAATCTTCAGCATTGTTCTGTAGCACCACATTTCAAAAGCTTCTATTCTCTTCTTGTCCAAACTATTTATCATCCATGTTTCACTTCCATACATGGCTATACTCCATACAAGTATTTTCAGAAAAGACTTCCTGGCACTTAAATCTATATTTGATGTCAACAAATTTCTCTTCTTCAGAAATGCTTTCCTTGCCATTGCCAGTCTACATTTTATATCATCTCTACTTCAACCATCATCAGGGTTTTTCTCCCCAAATAGCAATACTTGTCTACTATTTTTAGTTTCTCATTTCCTAATCTAATTTCCTCAGCATCACCTGATTTAATTTGACTACATTCCATTATCCTCCTTTTGCTTTTGTTGATGTTCATCTTATATTCTCCTTT
The DNA here is from genome assembly GCF_023898315.1 of Schistocerca nitens. Taxonomy (NCBI): domain Eukaryota; kingdom Metazoa; phylum Arthropoda; class Insecta; order Orthoptera; family Acrididae; genus Schistocerca; species Schistocerca nitens. Next base: position 772,044,710 of record NC_064615.1, read on the forward strand.
CAGGACACTGTCTATTCCGTTCAACTGCTCTTCCAGGTCCTTTGCTGCTTCTGACAGAATTACAATGTCATTGGCAAACCTCAAAGTTTTTATTTCTTCTCCATGGATTTTAATTCCTACTCCAAATTCTTCTTTTGTTTCCTTTACTGCTTGCTCAAGATACAGATTGAATAACATTGGGGATAGGCTGCAATCCTATCTCACTTCCTTCCCAACCACTGCTTCCTTTCATGCACCTTGACTGTTATAACTGCCATCTGGTTTCTGTACAAATTGTAAATAGTCTTTTGCTCCCTGTATTTTACCCCTGCCATCTTCAGAATTTGAAAGAGAGCATTCCAGTCAATATTGTAAAAAGCTTTCTGTAAGTCTAGAAATCCTAAAAATGTATGTTTACCTTTCCTTTATCTATCTTCTAAGATAAGTTGTAGGATCAGTATTGCCTCATGTGTTCCAACATTTCTACAGAATCCAAACTGATCTTCCCCAAGGTCGGTTTCTACCTGTTTTTCCATATGTCTGTAAAGAATTCGTGTTAGTATTTTGAAGCCATGATTTATTAAACTGATAGTTTGGTAAATTTCACACCTGTCAACAACTGCTTTCTTTGGGATTGGAATTACTATATTCTTCTTGAAGACAAGGTATTTCACATCATATCACACACAGGTTAGTACGATGCCTTCTGCCTTGGTAACTAGTGCATTGTCCATGTGTCCCACTCAATCCACATCATGAACAAACTAGAGCATTGTCCATGTGTCCCACTCACTCCACATCATGAACAAATGCTCATCAGTGCACCATCCACAATAGCATCAAGCACTTCATTCTGATGAATCTTGGACCATGAAGTCTGCCACTTAGCACCCTGCCTGTCCCTGGCTCTTCTATGGGGTGTAAAAGCAGTGTCTAACAAACTGCTACAATCAGGTGTAGTATGCCCCTCGTACAGGTCCTGGACCTCACCCACCAAACTGAACCCAAAAAAAGAGTGTTTCTGCTAGATTATGTGATGATTATGGAGATCTCAACTCTTGAACAGTACATGGCAGTTATCCCATCCCTAACATTCAAGGCTTTATGTATTCCCTCTTGTGTGTGACTACCTTTATTGTCATTGATTGCAGAAAATCAAGTACCCAAGCATCTGCACAACATTTCTGAGACTGCTGGCATTACACCTTTCAGTGTTTTCAAATATCTCTCCATGCCCTATGGACTGAAAATGCAGTCCAAACCTGTTAGCAATTTATCAGTAGAGTTTGCTTAAAATTGGACTGTTGCTATGCACATCTTGACAATATCCTAATCTTTTCTGCCAACCTCAGGATTATGACCAGCATCTGGGACCAGATGCCTTTCAAGATGTGGGTGTGGTAATTAATGAAGATAAAACTTAGTTGAGGAAAACCAAAGTGACTTCTCTTGGTCATGACCTCAATGCTGATGGCATCAAAAGCATGCCCAAGTGAACAGGGCTCACCCAACAATTATGGCCTCCACAGACTTACCATGACCTATATCGTTCTCCAGGCATCCTCAATCTTTACCAACATCACTTACGACATGTGATGGCAATTCAGGCTCCTCTCACTCACCGGGTCAAATACAGAGGGAAAAATCAATATTTTGGACTCCTGGAATGTGATCAACATTAATCCATGACAGAAACTAACTCATAAAATCAACACTCCAGCACACCTGATGCAAGATGCACAACTTATCTTTACAATGGATACTAGTGATTTGGCTAATGGAGCAGTCCTACAAAAAGTTGTGGCAGGTGAAGCACTACCACTTTATGACTTCTCTTGAAAACTCATGGCTTCTCAAGCAAAATTGTCTGTGTTTGAACAGGAATTACTTGCTGTCTATGAAGCAGTTCGATCTTTTAGGGAGGAATATAGAGGCAGACATATCATAATCTGTCTGGCCCATAAGACACTTGCTTAAAAGGATGTGAACCCTTGATGTTTTCATTACCTTGAACTCACTGCAAAATACACATCTGGTGTCTGACATCTACATCTCACAGAACAGATTGTGACCTTGCATCCGCAGATCCATGCACCTCCCAATCTCTGACAATTGCCATAACCTGGCTCACCTGATGTTATGGTTCATAGCTGAATAGTTAATTTGGCCAAACATCAAATGTGATTGCCACATCTGGTCACAGGCTTGCTTGGTTTACCAACACAGCAATGTTGACCACTTCACACAGCCTCTCTTTGGCCACTTCAGTATACCATGTGCATGATTTTGGCATGTGTACATCGACATTGTTGGTCCCTTCCTGAAATCAGAAATCTACAAATACCTAATGTCAGTACTCAGCCCAGTCTCATACTGGGTCAAAGCTGGACTCCTGAAAGACATCACAGCATGATCCACTGCTTGAGCTTTCATCGACACTGGATATCTTGCTTCAGATGTCCGGATGCAGTTACCACAGACCAAGGAAGACAGTTTGAATCGTCTCTGTTTGACACACTCTGCCACCTCTGTGGCAGTACATACAATCATACAACTACATAACATCGAAAGAGTAAAAGGCTCATAGAGTGGTGACCCATTGTCTAGATGTAGCATCCTTGACTAATAATCAAAACATCCTCAGTCCTGGGTTCAAACCCCATCACCATTGAAATTTTGAATAAAAATTATTATCAACGGCAGCCAAAGACTTCTGATATAAGAGGTCACCCTCATTTAGCCAACGGGTTTGTCAAAAAGAGCTGAGATGCAGACAGAGGTTTAGGGCACACTCTTGCCTGGGGGTAGGAAACTGCCTCTAAAGGCAGAAGAACCAGCAATGATCAACAGCATGAAGATGCAGAAAAGAGTGTGTAATCTACTCCTCCCTGACATCATTTGTTGATTGTCTCTGTCTTTATAGTTAATTCTTTTAATAATCTTCAAGAGGAGTAAGATATAGAATATCCTTTTTACTTATCTTCTTTTCTCATAGTTTGCTTCAGTTTTTCACATCTAGTGACTGATTCTTGAAGCTGAAATTTTTTGACATTATAGGTTCTCATGGTTCCAATTAATGTAACAACCTCTGAAGAATTGCCTGAGCAAAAATTTCTGTTTTCATGTTAATTTTATTCTCTTACATGTTTTTATATCATACTGTCCTTACAATTTCCATTTCAACAAAACTGTAAATTACATTGTTATAGCAAAAAATGAAAACACAACTGACAGCAACAGAGGCATGCCCAACTACTAATCCACCCTGCGGTACTAACAATATTCCAGAGTTTAGAAATTTTCTTGACAAATGATTTCTATTAATTTCTGTACCATTATTTTATAAATGAATCCAGAAACCAATTTAATAATTGGCATCAGATTGTGTAATTTATAACAGAAATTTTAAGTGTGCAAAAAATATTTCATAGTTTCAAATGTTTTTAAAATAAAAGTAATTTTAACTGTCCCTTCAAAACTAGCACACATTGATTGTAACAACAAAAATAAAGTAATTTCTTTTTATGCATTTTAGTCTGTAATGTAATACATCATGAACAGAATCATATGCAATTCTTTCAAAAAAAAAAAAAACAGTTGAGATAATATTAAAATGTTTAAAAATTCACAATTATTTTTGGTATCGACTAATTCTGTTGAGGAAAAGTAATGCTAGAGGAGTGTGTCCCTTTACAATAACCTCCTCACAAAATTTGAAAACAATGTTTACAATATTATGTGACAGACTATGAAGTTTGCCAAATTGTGTACAAGATGATGCCATAAGATAGAATACAGATGCATAGAAGTATCTGATACATATCATGTTACAGAAAACATAAGAAAAATATCTGCTACACAAGTCATAACCTATACATATATGGATATATGGCATTCATATTTTCAGATCTGTGGAACATACTGACACAAGACAAATAAGACAAAGTCAAAATTACAACGTTACACAACTAAACTATAGGAATAAATACAGAGACAATGTACATTACTAGAAATACAAATTGCAAGTTTACACCCATAAAATGACACCTTCAAAGTCTTCAAAAGAGAGAGAAAAACAATACAGAGCCTAAGCGTATGATGAGTGATCCGACTTGAAAAACTCACAATGACAGGTAGATCAGAAGATATGTCTTGACACTACAAAATGAATAAAGTTCATAAACATATCAATATGTAAAAAGTAATTGAGGGAAGCATCTAGCCCCAATCAATAGTTGCTCACTCTCCTTGATTACACACACACACAGTCGTGATGACCAGAGATACCCAAATCTGAGTTAAGCATGAGTTTGCCCAAACCTCAAGTTCCAGTCAGATACAGTATTGCAGTACTCAGGATAAATAAAGGTAAACAGAATCATAATTAGCTTTGAATGATGATGTACTTGAGTAGCTTCAGGACCAAAATCAGTGTATGAAAGCAAACATGTTTTAATTTTGTTATATTCTATGCTAGTAAATGTCTTCCACATTATTTGCTAATTGTTCATTCAAACTAATGTATGTTTATAGAGGTCTAGAATATTCATTTACAATCCCCCTACCTGAAAAAAACATACATTTATGTGGAATAACACTGTCTTTGGCAGTCTTGGCTAACAATTTACAAATCTCAGTCACAACACTGATGTACCTGACAGAAGACTGAGTACATTACCATCACCTATGATCCAGCAGGGTACAGCCGTACGGCAGTGTGGGTGTGTATCCACCCACATCTCTCAGTTTCCCCAATGGATAGGTAACTTCCTGTCTAACATTCACATCAATTCCTAAAACATTGTTTTGTGTACTAAAAGTACTGTTCAATACCTGCTTCATATGATACAGTGTATGCTCTCCCTATTTACACTGCAAAAGCAATTATGTAGGATTTACACGAGAAAGGATTAGAAAGCATTCACATATGAAACTTTAATAAACAGAGCTAAGTGCAATGAAGAAAAAAAAAGAACTATTAAGGTGATACACACTGATATGCTAAGATACTATTCCTAATTTTTACAGTATTTAATGGTATTGTTCCATTTCAGAATGGTAAAATGATGTACTCATTTAGTCTCATGGGATATATGTATCAAATTCTAAAGCACAAATCTATTACAAAACACAGTTATATAGTGTATCATAGTTTGTAACTCAGTCAATACCTAACACAGAACTTTTTTAAGGGATGGGAAAGATCCACCATGGTTTAATAGCCATGTTACAAAAGTGCTACATAAACAAAGAGCAATTCATCTCAGGTGCAAGACAAGTAAAAACCTAGGAGACAAACAAAAACTGAATGAACCAAAAATGTGAGTGAGGAGAGCAGTGAGAGATGTGTTCAATGATTTTGAAAGTAAGACATTGTTGACTGACCTGTGTATAAACCCTAAGAGATTTTGGTCATATGTAAAATCAGTAAGTGGGTCAAAATCATCTATTCATTGTCTCAGTGACCACACTGGCACAGAAATGGAAGATAACAGAGAGAAGGCCAAAATACTCAATTAGGTCTTCTGAAGTTGTTTCACCATGGAAGATCATAATGATACAAATATTGAAATGGCAGGTATTGAGATAACCGATCTCACAACTGAAAAGCAGCTATAATTACTTAGTAGTGGAAAGGCTTCAGGACTAGGTGAGATACCTATGAGATTCTATAAATATTATGCAAAAGAACTTGCTCCCCTTCTAGCAGTAATTTATCATAGATCACTTGAGCAATGAAAGGTACCTAATGACTGGAAAAAAGTGCAGGTCATTCCCATTTTTAAGAAAGGCCATAAGACAGATCCACACAATTATAGACCTATATCATTGATGCCAACCTGTTGTAGAATAATGGAACACGTTTTATGCTCAGGAATTATGACATTTTTGGAAAATAAATATCTCCTCTTTAAAAATCAACATAGATTCTGCAAACAGAGATCCTGTGAATCTCTGGTCGCTCTCTTCTTCCATGAGATCCACAGCGCAGTGGATAGCAGTGTTTGGGTTGATGCCTTGTGCCTTGATTTCAGTAGGGCATTTTAACACTGCCCCGCATTGCCGTTTAATGAAAAAGATTTGAGCTTATGGAGTATTGGAGCAGACCTGTGATGTGATTCAAGACTTTCTTGTGGAAAGAACTCAACATTTCACTCTTAACAGAACTAAATCAACAGATGTAAAGGTAATACTCGGAGTACCATAGAGAAGTGTGATAGGACAGTTGTTGTTTATAATATATATAAATAATCTAGTAGAAAGCGTTAGATGTTCTTTAAGGCTATTCACAAATGATGTAGTTGTCTATACCAAAGTAGTAATGCCAGAAGATAACAGAATTTGCAGAACGACCTGCAGAGAATTGATGAATGGTGCAGGCTCTGGCAGTTGACGCTGAATGTAAATACATCTAACATATTGCGCATACATACAATAAGAAATCCACTACTGTACAGCTACACTATTGATGACAAAGAGCAGAAGACAGTGCCAACTATAAAATATCTAGGTGTAACTAACCAGAGTGACCTTAAGTGGAATGACCATATAAAACAGATAGTGGGAAAAGCAGACACCAGACTCAGATTCATTGGAATAATCTTAAGGAAATGTAACTCATCCACAAAAGAAGTGGCTTATAAGGTGCTTGTTCACCTGATTCTTGAGTACTGTTCATCTATATGGGATCCTGAGGTAGGACTGATAGAGGAGATAGAGAAAATCCGACAAAGAGTGGCACATTTCATCACAGGATTATTTAGCTTCCGAGAGAGTGTTACGGAGATGCTAAACAAACTGCACTGGTAGATTTTACAAGAGAGGCATTGTGCATCAGGAAGAGATTTACTATTGAATCTTTGGAACAGCACATTTCAGGAGGAGTCGGACAACATATTACTTCCCCCTTTCCCCATACATGTCATGTATTGACCACAAGGAGAAAATTCGAGAAATAAGAGCCAATACAGAGGCTTACCAACAATCATTTTTCAAACATACTATTCACGAGTGGAACATTGTTGGAGAGATCAGATAGTGGTACTGAAAGTACCCTCCGTCACACACTATTAGGTGGCTTACGAGTATGATGTAAATGTAGATGTAAAAATCACATTATCTAACACATTACACTCTTGAAAATGGAATAAGACCAAAAAACTTAGATACTTATGGATCATGTCTACACACTTTCAGTTCAGTTATGTTGCATAATCCAAACAACTTCTTAGATTTAGGATACACAAGTCTGTATGCACTATGATGTGGATTTTCAATAATTTCAAATAGTCCAATATAAATACTGAAAAATTTCTGAATCTAAGATGTCAACACATTAGATTTCTCTTTGGTTTCCACCAACACAAGATCTCCTACCTCATATTTAGAAAATCTGCCTTTACCATCATGTCTCTGCTTTCCCTATCCCCATGTTTTTTCATCACCTCCCTGACACACTCTTCATACACTTGCAGTGACATGGTGGAAACTCAGTATTCTCAGAAATAAGGTTAGGAGGTCTGCGATTAAACATGATTTCAGATGGTGAAAATCCTGCTGAAGAATGTTATAAGCTGTTCATAATATCCTCACAATCACTGACATAATTATCCAGCTGGTGTGATTCTTACTACAATATGTTCTAAACAGTCTTCCAATCTGTTGTGACTCACCGATCATTCAAAGCGCCGCCGCGCAATTACGCGCGTCCTCTACGTGCGGCGCTGTCTGCCAGCCATGCAGCAGCTGCGCCACCTAAGTGGCCAGCCGAGCAGTGCCGCTAGACTGGGACTCGGTGCTCATTCGAATGCTAACGAGTACACATGTCTTGCTTGTCAACTTACTCTGTGACTTATATGTGTTATGTCGTTCTGACATGAAATGCCAAGAAGTGCTGTCAAAGACGTTTTTCATAATCAGACCAGTCTTCCGCCGTCTTGTCGTAAGGAGGAAAAGGAGGTACAGCCAACGACGAGAAACGCCCCGCATTTGACGCCGCGATGAAATCGCGAATTGCCGCTGTTAGAAGCGTTTGCTGTTCAAGGAGATTTTGCAATAGTTACTCGACAGTAGCCATGGAACCCTGTGGGTCAACGGTGAAAAGGAAAAATCCACTACCTCATCACCAATTATTATAATGTAAAGTTTAACAAATATATTTCAAAATGACACAACACATATAAGTCACAGAGTAAGTTGAGAAGCAAGACATGTGTACACATTAACATTCGAATGAGCACCGAGTCCCAGTCTAGCGGTCGCTGCTCAGCTGGCCGCTTAGGTGGCGCAGCTGCTGCATGGCTGGCAGACAGCGCCGCATGTAGAGGACGCGCGTAATTGCGTGGTGGCGCTTTGAATGATCGGCGAGTCACAACACAATCACTCTCATATATCTCCTGCAGGGTTACCCATTGCATGGTACACTGATGTTAAAATATGCCTTAATTTAGTGTGATCAACTAAATTTTTCCAAGCTTGTGATGTAAACTGATGACCACTATCAGATAAAATTGTTTTAGGAATACCCACCTGATGAAAATATGTGTTTTCAAACTTAGAGATGATTTGCTTACTAGTAGCTTTCTTAAGGGAGGATGTAATGGAAAATGTAAACATTTATTTAAAAAATCATTACAGCCATATTTATTAATGTAAACATCTTAAATTTTGCATGTGTAAAGCAAAAGAGCTGTGTTTTAACGGAAAAATGTGATAAAATATGAAGGTTTAATATTTTGCCAAAAATTTAAATTTTTTTATTTTTTATTGTCTTTTATAACAAGCCATAATTCAAATTTTAATCATGCAATTAATCTGAAAATTTTATTGTAGTGTCCTGAGAAGGTTATAAGACCACTGAACTGCAGTTATTAGTTTGTGTTACAAACTGTATCATCAACAGAGTTTTTAATTTTGCACATCCAAAATTAACTTTTTTTCTACATAAAATCATCTAAAAATCAGAATGTAATTGCAGGAGCTCGTATTTTTTAGTTACAGGGAGACAGCAACACCTTGCAAACAGTTCCTAAAAATTTAATAACATTAGTGCATATACTTTTTGAGAAGAGGCTGCTAGTAACATAAAAAATGTAAAACAGAGAAAATGAGGTTCAAAGAGTTTCTTCTCATACTTCTACATGTAATAAGCTTACCTCAATTTTAAAATCCTACATACTGATACTCCTCATCCTCCAGGTTTCACTTCTCTCCTCTTTGAATCTGCCTGGCCTGTATTTGCAGGTAAGGCATTGATCTTTTGGCTTTCTTGACCCTGCTCTCGTCGATGGTGTATAATGCTTTTGTTGTAAACACACCAGGATCTATACCAACTCTCTTTAGCACTTCAATTCTGCCATTATTTCCGTTATTTTACCATAAAACTGCATCATAGACACCTATTTTGAGTACTTCAAGTCCACAGAATGTCCTTTTTGAGCAGCTAATCCAAATTAAATTACTGAGGCTTTCATTTGCATTTTGTGTCTTTCCATGAAGACATTTTCTCAATAAACTAGGATTTACAAGAAACCTGAATGTGGGCTTAATTGCACTCATAACAGGTTCTGGTAATGAGTGTTTATGTGAATATGTCTCATTTCTGTTGTTGAAATTACACCAGTTGTCTTTTGGACACAGATTGTGCTCTGATGTATGGTCAGTGTATAGTTTGCTGGAGGGGGTGGGGTGGGGGGGGAGGGAGGGGGGGGGGAAATGGCCACACAGTACGCCTTACTGCCTCTAAATTGTGTATGTTTTTCCTGATAGCTTTCCTACAAAATAACCGAAGAGAATCAAGTTCTGTCAGAGTAAGCCTGCCTTTTCCTCCTAGTGGTTTTCCATCCTCAAGCACTTCACCTTTTTTCTCTTTCAGCAAGGGACGAAGCCTACCACCAGTCCTGTTTTGGATGTGGCCAACACATTCCAACTTTTATATTGTTCTATTCTAGAGATTTTTATCTGTTACAGCTTTGAACGAAGAGGAGTCCCCATCACCAAGGTATTTAGTGTATCCTGTCCCAAGTTTCGATGGTGAAGTTGAGAGCTTATGTTCTTCATTCATGTGCACATGGTTATGTGAGCTGATGGTTCCACATCACATACAGGTATGTACAGGGTTATATTTATCTGTGTAAGAACTAAGAGTATTCATGGTTGTTATGAAGGCACACATTGCGGTTAATTATGCTACATCATATACCTAAGTGTACAGAAATATATTTGGATTTGATGTCAGGCTAACAAATATACTGACAAATTTTAGTATAGTGGGACAAGAGTATAAGTAAAAACAAAGATGATGTAACTTACCAAACGAAAGCGTTGGTATGTTGATAGACACACAAACAAACACAAAAACACACAAAATTCAAGCTTTCGCAACCCATGGTTGCTTCATCAGGAAAGAGGGAAGGAGAGGGAAAGATGAAAGGATGTGGGTTTTAAGGGAGAGGGTAAGGAGTCATTCCAATCCCGGCAGTGCAAAGACTTACCTTAGGGGGAAAAAAGGACAGGTATACACTCGCACACACACACATATCCATCCGCACATATACAGACACAAGCAGACATGACTTCTGAAATTTTCCCGGCGTATTTCTTCTTCTAATAATTTCCGGGTATGCAGCCGGATCCCGTCGACATTCTGCCACGATATTTTGGCCCAGAGATGTCCGGCCTCATCAGGTGAGTACACAACTACTGAAGAGCCCAGGTGCAGTCGCGGTATTTATGCCGAATCTCGCGTCGCAGAATGTCGACGGGATCCGGCTGCATACCCGGAAATTATTAGAACAAGCAGACATATGTAAAGGCAAAGAGTTTGTGCAGAGATGTCAGTCGAGGCGGAAGTACAGAGGCGAAGATGTTGTTGAATGACAGGTGAGGTATGAGCAGCGGCAACTTGAAATTAGCCGAGGTTGAGGCCTGGTGGGTAAGGGGAAGAGAGAATATATTGAAGGGCAAGTTCCCGTCTCCGGAGTTCTGATAGGTTGGTGTTGGTGGGAAGTATCCAGATGGCCCGGATGGTGTAACACTGTGCCAAGATGTGCTGGCCATGCACCAAGGCATGTTTAGCCACAGGGTGATCCTCATTACCAACAAACACTGTCTGCCTGTGTCCATTCATGCGAATGGACAGTTTGTTGCTGGTCAGAACTCTGGAGATGGGAACTTGTCCTTCAATATATTCTCTCTTCCTGTTACCCACCAGGCCTCAACCTCTGCTAATTTCAAGTTGCCGCCACTCATACCTCACCTGTCATTCAACAACATCTTCGCCTCTGTACTTCCGCCTCGACTGACATCTCTGCCCAAACTCTTTGCCTTTACATATGTCTGCTTGTGTCTGTATATGTGCGGATGGATATGTGTGTGTGTGCGAGTGTATACCTGTCCTTTTTTCCCCCTAAGGTAAGTCTTTCCGCTGCTGGGATTGGAATGACTCCTTACCCTCTCCCTTAAAACCCACATCCCTTCATCTTTCCCTCTCCTTCCCGCTTTCCTGATGAAGGAACCATGCGTTGCGAAAGCTTGAATTTCGTGTGTGTGTTTGTGTTTGTTTGTGTGTCTATCAACATACCAACGCTTTTGTTTGGTAAGTTACATCATCTTTGTTTTTAGATATATTTTTCCCACGTGGAATGTTTCCCTCTATTATATTCATATATATTAAATAATATTTCCAAGTATGGTGTCTATTGGAAACTTAGGACTGGAAGAGTAAGGGAGGACTCTAAGGGGTTAAAGGAAGTATTGAGAAGTGAGTGGGAGGGGTAAAGTAGAGTTTTAGTTTTTCTAGGAGGTAGTTTTGAATTATAGTGTACATAATGGTGTATACTAGGGCAATGGACTAGGAAGCCTACTCAGGAAGGAGAAGGAGGGCGCACCCAGCATTGATTGGATGGAAAAGGGGAGGTAGGCAGACCCAAGAAGGGTTGACCTAGTGGGCAGGGGCACCAAGAAAGGGATTCACCTGTACCATAGTATATTAGGAATTTGTTTAAAGGGGCATGGCTACCAAAATGGAAGGAGGGAGTGCATTCATAGTATCAATCTGTGTGTAAGGTATAGGTACTGTGCCTAGAAGGAAAAGGGCAGTATTGTGACAAAAAGACACACCTTTTGTTGAGATTATTCTGGTACGTATGAATTCTCTTTTCCACTCACAGTGTTATGCATTGTGGGAAGTTACAAGAGTCGAAAAGAGCACCTTCGTTTACCCAGAGTTCCTCCAGATTGTAATAAGTAAGGAATAAATACATACTTAGAAAAAGTAGTAAGCAAAGTAAGAGCAAACAACAGAACACGCATGGGTCATGCACACTTGGAATTTATGACTGGAAAAGGGGGAAAAAAACCAGAAAAATTCTTGTCCTCATGAGTTTTAGATTTTGAAAGAGCTGACTCCAACATTATCAAAAGGCTCAAGTTTTATAATTGTAGTAAAACGGAAAAAAAGGAGAGCTATAGATTAAGTACACGATTGTTAAAAGGAATGTCATGGAAACTCATTGAACTATAAATTAATGTTATATGAATATGATACTGATATACATAATAAACATGCATAAAATATTGCATGTTCAAGCTAAGGGGAGGGATATGTAGTGCCTTGAGAATTTTGCCGTAAATTTAAGAGACACTCATATTTCCACCATCTTGAACATGCGTTGTTTTAAAGATGAGTTTGTGAAAGTGGAATCATGTCTACTGTGCCACAATTATGTGTGTGCAGGACTGGCGTGTATCGGACGGTTGATCGGCGCAGGCAGGTAGCCACAGCGCTCTCCTCAGAAGTTACACGCTCAGCACAAGGAGCAAACGCGATGCACTCCATGATGGTGCTACATCAGTCATTATTGAGAACAGTTGAATGTTGTTAAAGAAGAGAAAAGACACTTACTTATTCACTTTCTTTCTTGAGGTCTGGATGGTGGACTTGCTAGAGCTTTCTAGGTTGTATTTGTTATAAAGTTTGTAAGAGTATCTGTCAGACCGGTAATTGTTGGGCTTACAAAAAATGAATCATTTATAAGGTGTCTTGTTTGTGGAATTGAAAATACAGTGAGATTGGTTTAAAAGTATGCTCAGTGTATGGAGATATTTAATAGTATAAAAAATTCCTTCAAAAGAGCATCTTATCTTCAGAGAAGAAGTTGGGCAGACAATCGCAACCAGCTATCCTGTAAAGAAGATCGGTGAAACAACTCCATGTAAGCTCAATAATAAAGTGGGAGTGGGAGTCTAGCACACCAGCACCACACTGCTCCCTCTAGTCACCGGAAACAGCCAGAACACATTTCAAAGAGTGAAGGTAAGCAAGAAACAAGTAGAGGCCAAATGCAAAACATACTGCCCAATTGTAACCTTGATCTCATGTTCATGGATGTTTATGGTCCTTTAACTAAACCAAAGAATATATTTTGTTATGTTTTTGTGGCTGTTGATGTATTTTTGAAGTTCATGAAGTTGTTTCCTCTTAAGAAAGCTACAAGTAAGCAAATCATATTGAAGTTTGAAAACATATATTTTCGCCAGGTGGGTATTCCTAAAACTGTTTTATCTGATAATGATTCTCAGTTTACATCTCTAGCTGGGAAAGTTTTGTTGACACACCAAATTAAGGCATATTCTAACGTTGGTATACTATCCTTCATGTAATCCTGCAGGAAGATATATGAGAGAGATTGGAAGACTGTTTAGAACATATTGTAGTAAGAATCATAACAGTTGAATGGATTATGTCAGAGATTGTGAGGAAATTATGAAGGGCTTATATCATTCTTCAGCAGGTTTTTCGCCATTTGAAGTCATGTTTAATTGCAGACTAGCTAATTTTATTTCTGAGAATATTGAGTTTCCACTGTGTAAAATTCTGTCACGACAAGAGGGGGAGGATTGTGTTAGGAAAATGATGAGAAAACAGAGGGATAGGAGAAAGCAAAGACATGATGGTAAAGGTAGGTTTTCTAAGTTTGATGTAGATCTTGTGTTGGTGAAAGCCAAAGATGAATTTAATGTGTTGACATCTGAAATAAAGAAATTTTTTGATATTTATATTAGACCACTTGAAATTCTTGAAGAAAACCCACATCCTAATGCATACAGACTTGTGTACCCTAAATCTAAGAAGTTTGTTTGGATTATGCTTATCACAGAACTGAAAGTATATTATAGATGATCTAATTTTTGTTTGTTTATTCTTTTTCCACTGTCTGGAATTTAGTATGTAAGTTGACATAGTTTTTGAAGTTCCGACTGACCTATTGACTGAGTAAAAATCTATGCTACAATATATAATTATGTTCTGTATTAGATTTGCACTTTACAACTTGATACATATATTTTATTTATTATTAATTCCTTTAACTCCTTATGTGGAACATAGGTCTGCAACAAAGGATCACCATCTTGTTCTATCTTCTGTTAGTATCTTCATTTCTTCCCATCCTGTTCCTTGCTGATGGCCTTCTGCTTCAACTGACCGTCTCCATGTCATTTTGGGGTTGCCTCGTCTCTGTTGTCCTTGCAGGATCCAGTCAAGTGCTACTCCTGCAATATGTTCATTTGGTCTTCTAAGAGTATCTCCTAACCATCTCCACTTCTTGATTCTGATTTACAGCTCAACTGGCTTCTGGTTTGTTCTTTCCCAAAGAGTTTCATTACAGATGACATTTGGCCACAGTATCCCCAGGATGTTCCTCAGGCATGTGTTGTTGAATGTCTGCAGCTTGTGCATTAACTGTTTTGTCACTTTCTATGCTCTACATCCATAAAGGAGCACAGGTTTTATATTACTTTCAAATACCCGCAATTCGGTCCTCAGTGATATTTCCTTCAATCTCCAGATAGAGCGTAGAGTTGTAAAAGCATTTCTTGCTTTGTTGATGCAGCTGTTAATGTCCTCTATTGCACCGCCATCTGGTGTAACCATGCTTCCAAGGTAGCAAAACTTATCCACCTTTTCAATTATTTGGCTCCCAAGCTTAAGTTCTGCAGTCTGTTATCATTTGCCTGCATGTCTTTAGTTTTTTGGATGTTAATTTTCAAGCCAACTTCCTGCGATGCAGATTTCAGATCTTCTAGCTTCTCTTTCATGTTGTTGAGGCTGTGGGATAGAAGGCAAAGGTCATCTGCAAAATCTAGGTCTTAGAGATGTGTCCCATTGCTCCATTTTATTCCCCTCACTTTATCTATTGCTTGCACCATTACAAGATTAAGTACTATGTTAAAAAGTATTGCTGAGAGCATGCAGTCTTGCTTAACTCCTATCTTCACTGCTATTGAATCTGAAAGCAGACCTTGATGTTGAATCTGCATTGTGTAGTTTTCATATATGCACTTGACAAGAGCTATTATCTTCTTGGAGTTCCAAAAGTTTGCAGTGAACACCAAATTTTTGTTCTAGTGATATTGTCAAATGCCTTTGCAAAGTCTACAAAGAGCATGTAAAGTGGTGACTGGTATTCATATGAATGTTATGCTATTATTCTCAAGGTGTTTATCTGGTCAATGCAAGAGTGGCCTTTCCTGAATCCTGCTTGTTTCCTTCTTATTTTCTTGTCTACATGTGCTTTTTATCCTATTTAGGATTATTCATGAAAGGATCTTACTTGGGATTGACAGCAGGGTGATGCCTCTCCAATGATCACAAATAGTTAAGTTTCATTTCTTGGGGAGCTTGATGAGCAAGCCTCTGTTCCAGTCATTTGGTACTTTTTCATTCATCCATATGGCTGTCAGGAGTGGATGTAAAATTTCTGCTGTTGTAGAGGGATCTGCTTTAAGTAACTCTGGGTTGATGTTGTCCAGGCCTGGAGCTTTTCCATTTTTTATTTGTTGGACAGCTTTGGCCATTTATTCTCTGGATGGGGCCTCTACATTAATTGGCATATCTTGTAGGGGTCCTTCCCTATCCATATTCAGCTGAGTTACACTAAATGAGTAGATCTTTTGCAATTTTGAAATGGGACAATGTTCATAATTTGTACTGTAAAAATTAGGAATAGTATCGTAGCATATCTGCGTGTGTACTACTTTCTTAGTCCATTTTTTTATTGCATTTATCTCTGTTTATTAATGTAATATATGTGAACACTTTTAAAGTTCACCTGACATAAATCCAATATAATTGACTTGGATAAATGACTAAGGAGACCTTATCTCATGTGATGTGGAGAAGGTATTGAGCAGCATATTTAGTACACAAAACAATGTTTCAGGAATTGATGTGAACACTAAACAGGAAGTTGCCCATCCATTGGAGCATATGATGAGAACTCTAAGGAGAAAACTGAAAGATGTGGGTTGATCCACTCCCCACACTGCTGTGTGGCTGTGCCATGCTGGACCAGTCAACTAGCAAGAGATCATGGGTGCTGGGTAACGTACTCAAGCATCTGTTGACTGTATCTGTCTTGTGATTGATATTTGTGAATTGTTAGCCAAGACTTCTAAGGATTATTCAGCATAAATGCATGGTTTTTCTACCCCCCCCCCCCCCCCCCCCCACCTGCCACCCCTCAGGTAGGAGGTTTGACTTTCCAAAACATTCTGTATCTTTAAATCAGTATGAATTTTTTTTTATCATTTGTAAGTGAATCTTCTAGGTCTTTATATATATATATATATATATATATATATATATATATATATATATATATATATAAAAAAAGAAAGATGATGAGACTTACCAAACAAAAGCGCTGGCAGGTCGATAGACACACAAACAAACACAAATATACACACAAAATTCAAGCTTTCGCAACAAACTGTTGCCTCATCAGGAAAGAGGGAAGGAGAGGGAAAGACGAAAGGATGTGGGTTTTAAGGGAGAGGGTAAGGAGTCATTCCAATCCCGGGAGCGGAAAGACTTACCTTAGGGGGAAAAAAGGACAGGTATACACTCGCACGCACACACACACATATCCATCCACACATACAGACACAAGCAGACATATTTTACATATTTTTTCCACGTGGAATGTTTCCCTCTGTTATATATATATATATATATATATATATATATATATATATATATATATATATATATATATATTAGTTTTTATGGACAATTAGCAGATAGTGTGAAAGACATTCACTAGTGTAGACAATATAACAAGATGTATACATACCTGCTTTCATACTCTGATTTTGATTCTCAAGCTACTAGACTGTGTCATAATTGAAAGCTATTTATGACTGTATTATTTATCCTGAGTATTGCAATATTGTATCTGATTGCAACTTGAGTTGTGGACAGATTCATGCTTAACTCTGTTTTGGGTACAACCCCCCCCCCCCCCCTCCCCATCATTGCGACTGTGTGTGTGTGTGTGTGTGTGTGTGTGTGTGTAGTCTAGGAGTGTGTACAACCATTGATTGAGGGTAGTTGCTTCTTACATTTACTTTTTACATATAATTGAACTTACTGATATCAATATGAACTTAAGTCATTTTGTTGTGTTGAAACGTTTTTGCTGGTTTGTACCCAGTGTGGTTTGGATTCATGGGTGGATCCCTACATCTTAAACTTAGGCTCTAATATTTTTCTATTGTTTCATGAGTCAATATAACCTTGAATACTTTGGTTTATGTCACTGATTAATTCCTACTCATGATTGAGTATATTCTTATGGTCTGTACCCATCGTTGTGAGTATTTTGAGTCGGCTCACTCATCATACACTTAGGCTCTGAAATTTTTCTCTTCTCTTTTGAAGATTTTGAAGGTTTGATTGTCTCTGTGGGGCTATCAGCACAGTGATACCACTGAACAGAGGTTTCCACAGCTGTATGGAGTATCTGTGAGCAGTGTAAGCAAGACATTTTGGTTTAGAATCTGGTGTAATGTGGTTGTGCTGTAAATATCTCTGTGTAAATTTATCTTTTTATTACACTATATTTTGCTAGATACATTAATATTATTTCTCCAATACCAGTTATGGAAATCTACCACAGATTCATGACACCTACTATTTAAAAATTTAAAAATACTAACCATTCCTTTTCTATACATTTATTAAATTTTGATTTCCCTCTAACAATAACCACCATTCACATGAAAATAACCATTTCAAGGATAATTATAGAAGCTGTGATAAAGAAAATTTCAAACTTTCAAAACACAGTTTAAAAGTTTATGCCAAAAAACCACAATATACAGCCAAGATGTTAAAATTTGTAGTGAACTGAAAGGAATATATTTAACATAGAGCACCACACACTGAAATGATGGCTGTACATGAGCCAAGATGTTAAAATTTGTAATGAACTAAAAGGAATATATTTAACATAGAGTGCCACACACTGAAATGATGGCTGTACATGTTTTACTAGATAAGTGCTACTGTTCTACAGAAAGACTTATTGTAGAAAATCTGGTAAAAAATGTTTTTATTTATACTGAACTGCAGTTGTAGTACAATAATTGTGTACAATAATTTTACAGCGTTTCAGTGGAAAACTAAGATAATTATGTTTTCTTGCATTAATAACATGCTACTGAGTAACAAATTATAATCATAAATGGTACTAAAGTAATGTCTATAAACTAATGTCAAACTTTTCATTCTTTAGTATTTTCATTTCAAATATTTAATTTTTTTGGATGAGGAAGGTACTCATGAACATTTTTCAACATGAAGTGTTTCCTCTACCACAAATTGGATTATTTGATCATTGCATGAATGAATTTGGAGTGGGAAAATATTATATAAGGTGTCCCATAATATTATGTATATAATGAAGTACTATCTGAGAGAAGCTAGATAAAAATTCAGTCAGATCTTGATAAGATTTCAATGTGGTGCAAATATTGACAACTTTGTCTAAACGTTCATAAATGTAAAATTTTCCACTTCACAGAAGTAAAAAAACATAGTATCCTATGATTATAATATCAATAGATTACTGCTGGAATCACCCAACTCATACAAATATCTGGGTGTAACTCTTTGTAGGAATATGAAATGGAATGATCACATAGGTTCAGTCATGGTTAAAGCGGATGGTTTATTGGTAGAATACTTGGAAGTGCAATCAGTCCACAAAAAGAGATTGCTTACAAATCACTTGTGTAATCCATCCTAGAATATTGCTCAAGTGTGAGGAGCCTGTACCAGGTAGGACTAACAGGGAATATTGAATGTATACAGAGAAGGGCAGCATGAATGGTCACAAGTTTGTTGAATCCATGGAAGAGCGTTACAGAGATACTGCGGGAACTTGTAAAGGAACATCCTCCTTGAGCTTCACTTTTCCTCAACAGAAGTAGTTGATACCAGAAATACTTTTTGAATTTTGGACAGATCAGTATTATCTCAGCTGTTTTTCTGAAAAGTTTCATATTGTTTTATTTATATACAGTAAGTTATGTTTCAAGCTACAATCTATGAAAAGGAATTACTTTATTTTCATTGCTACAATCAATTTGTCCTCCCTCTAAATATACAGTTAAAATTATTTTTTTTATAAACATGTGAGATTAAAAAATATTTCGCACACTTAAAATTTATATTATTAATTATGAAATCTAGTACTATTTATTATGTTTATTTCTGGATTCATTTATAAAATAATTACAATAAACTAATTCAAACTCATTTGTCAAGAAAAATTGCAAACCCTTTAGAATATTGTCATGACAGCAGAGTGATGAAGTACTAAGCGTGCTTCTGATGTGATCGGACATATTTTTGTAGTTTGGATGAACAATGTAATTTCAGCTTTGTTAATACGAAAATTCAGAAGACAATGTGATATAATGAAATGTGCCACAAATAACATAGAAAAAATCTGCACAGAAATTCTCCAAATTTATTTGTATCAATTGGACCATGAGAATCTAAAATGTGAAAATTCCAGCTTCAAGAATCAGACCCCTAGACCTGAAAAACTGCAACCAACTATGAGAGAAAAGATAAGTAAAAAATTTATTGTAAATCTTACTCCTCTCGAATCTTATGCAAGGACTTCACCTTTGACTACAGTAGCAACAACTAAAATGGAGGGAGGGGTAGATTACAAGTGTGGGCATCATCTGGGATCAGTTAACTAATAATGAAGTTTTTTCTGTTGCACAGAAGAAAGTGATTTATCTCATTTACAATTCATGCATGAGTAAATTTCCGATCACATGAAGCACGAAAATCAAAAGCTGCCCAACAAAGCAAGTCATGCCAACAGTGATGATATACTACCAATAATGAGAGGCCAGATTGAATAAAGAGGACTTTACAACTACAACCAGTGACATCAAAATGGAAATATAAGTGCGAACTATTTGTGAAGATAAGTTGTTTGTGGACTAATGTGTTTGTTAAAAAAATGAGTAGGGAGGAGGGTAGGAGTGAGCTAGAAATGAAAGTACATGTCTGAGCTGAGTGAAATCATAGTCAGTAAAAAAACAAAAAAACTGATATTTTGCAGTTAATTTTGGCAAAAATACAGGAAATGAAGGCAGATAACAATAGCAAATTAGACAAAGTAAAAGATGAGATGGACCAACTTAGTAATCAAGTTTCAGAGCTAAAAATGGGTTGTCAGGGGGGTTAAGAAGTGCAAAAGACAAAAAGAAGATGTTTTAGAAAATAAATTTATAGTTTTGGAAAATGAGTTGGTAGTTGAGGCAGCAAGTCAACTGAAGAATTTTGATTACATCAGAGTTGAACAGAAAACCATAGCAGAAAAAATGGAACAAAATATCACCAGTTTAAACCAAAAAAATTTAAATGTCAAAAAATATGCAAACTAATGTAACTGATTTGGATCAAAATATTTCAGCAGTTCAGGAAATTTATGTGAACCAAAGTCTGTGTGAAAAAAAATGGTACTGCATGGTCCAACACTCCTATTAAAAGTTTTTCATGAGACAATTTACATTCAGTGGATTTTCTAGACCACTGTAGGGATAGTTTTGTGTCAGGCATGAGTCATGATCAAAAAATTAAATTTGTTAAAAGATGTCTTGAAGGTGAAGCTCTGTCATGGGTATATCTAAATTTAAGTCAATGGGAAATATACCAAAATTTCGAAAAAAAGTTTTTTGAATAAATTTTGGTCAGAATCTGAACAAGGGAGAATTAAAAGTGAATTTCTGAATGGTCCTAATTATAGGAATAGGGACAGCACTTTGGAAGAGTTTTGTAAGAACCAACTTAAAAAATTAGCACATCTTGACAAACCATTTGACAAAATGACCTTGATTGATGCACTTAAAAGGAGACTACCAGAAAAATTGCAGTGGGATTTAGTAGACAGACTTGATGATTGTCTTGAACAATTTTTACAATACGTTGGCTGGATAGGGCAGTGGAAAGAAGTACATACCATAATAATTGGAATGATAGAAATCACAATGAGAGTAATTACAGAAACAGTGAGAATGGTAACTTCTATCAGGATCAAAGGATCAATAGAGAGAGAAATTTTGAACATCAGCAGGATAGGAATAATGGGGATAACCATTGGCATTTTAAAAAAAAAGAAACTACTATAGGAGTAACTACTCAGGAAACAACAGTGACGAAACACAAGCGCAGGACCCCCAAGTTACACTTGCAGTTAGACAATAATAACAGTATGAGATTTTCACTCTGCAGCGGAGCGTGAGTTGATGTGAAACTTCCTGGCAGATTAAAACTCTGTGCCAGACTGAGACTCAAACTCGGGACCTTTGCCTTTCGCGGGTAAGTGCTCTATCATCTGAGCTACCCAAGCATGACACACGCCCCATCCTCACGGCCTTACTTCTGCCAGTACCTTTTCTTCTACCTTCCAAACTTTACAGAAGCTCTCCTGCGAACTTTACAGAACTAGCACTCCTGAAAGAAAGGATATTGTGGAAACATGGCTTAGCCACAGCCTGGAGGATGTTTCCAGAATGAGATTTTCACTTTTCACTGGAGTGTATGCTGATGTGAACTTCCAGGCAGGTTAAAACTATGTGCCGGACTGAGACTCAAACTCAGGACCTTTGCCTTTTGTGGGCAAGTGCTCTACCATCTGAGCTACACAAACATGACTCACGCCCCATCCTCACAGCCTTAATTCTGCCAGTACCTCATCTCCTACCTTCCAAACTTTACAGAAGCTCTCCTGTGAACCTTGCAGAACTAGCACTCCTGAAAGAAAGGATATTGTGGAGACATGGCTTAGCCACACCCTGGAGGATGTTTCCAGAATGAGATTTTCACTCTGCAGTGGAGTATGCGCTGATGTGAAACTTCCTGGAAGATTAAAACTCTGTGCCGGAACGAGACTTGAACTCGGGACGGGAGCTACTGGCAGAAGTAAAGCTGTGAGGGTGGGGCGTGAGTTGTGCTTGGGTAGCTCAGATGGTAGAGCACTTGCCCACGAAAGGCAAAGGTCTTGAGTTGGACTCTTGGTTGGCACAGAGTTTTTTCTGCAAGGAAGTTTCAATAATAACAGTGTTACTGATATGGCACATGCATCTGAAATTGAAGAGAAGGAATATCAGGTTTTTCATTATGTTTTGATTAAAAGTTTTGGGATGCTATGTTTAATTATGGTGATGTAGGTGGTAATCAAAAACCATAATATGAGAGCTAATGATTTCTCCTCTTGGGCAGAAAATCAGGCGATGACTGCATTGGATTTGAACTAGGTAATATTTTTGATGTAGATGTGAATGACAGCTGTGAAATAACTGAAGTTGTAAGTCTGAGACTGGTGGCTTATTGAAAATGCATGTAGGTGGGGTAAGTGATGTTGATGGAGATGAGACTTGTATTGTTAGTGAGGTTGTTGATGAAGTAATTTTGGAGATGATCATGATAAGTATCAGGTATTTGTGGAGTTGAAGAATAATGAAGTTTGAGAGTTATTTGAGAATGATATTAACAATACAGGTAAGGTAAATGATGTACGCAATGTTGTAAATGAGTCATGGAATAGCAATCCAGTCAAAACAGTTTTTTATTAATGTCATGCAGAGTAATGATACAAACAGTAAAGGTTAGTTATCTGTGTTCCTTGGGAATAAAGGTGAAAACTTTTTGAAGACTGTTTGGAACCAGATTTATGATAACATAGGTAAAAATCTGCATGTTAGAATAAGTTAGCTATGGTTAGTCTGAATTTGTATCCAAATTGGTGGGATAAAGTGAAAGAAGATCTAAGCAGGAAGTGTAATTTTGACTGTAATCTGGTTTTTGTTCCTTCTGTAACAAGTGATGTTAGTTGTGCCATGGAACACATTAATTGTGTTCAATCTTTACCTGACAACATGAGTAACCAAAGTAATGCTGTGATGTCAGTAAAGCTGATAAAACCCTGTGAAGACAGTTTGGTTGTAGCATATGATGAAACTGAAAGTGATCTTTTGCATGATGTGGGTATATTTGAACAATTAGAGACAAGATCAAATATATTAAGGATTTTGTGGCAATGTTCATTATATGTGTGAATATAAGAGGAGTTACGGGTAAGCAAAGCTAATTAGTAAAATCTCAGGTCCTCTTAACTTTTTGTATATAAGACAAGACCTTTGAACATGGATGCATAGTGACCCCTAGTTTGGAAGAAAATATACACTATGTTTACAAATTCATATGAATATATAATTCTGTTTTGTTTGTCAAGAATGTAATATGTAAGATGATGTGATTTCTAATGTTCTGTCTTATCTATTGACTGAGTTTAAATCTATGCCACACTATGTTTGCAGGTTCATATAACTATATAATTAAGTTTCATAATAGATTTGTGCTTTAGAATTTGTTCATACATGATATGAGGCTAAATGAGTTGATCCTTTTACAATTTTGAAATGGGACAATGCCATTAAATATCTAGTAATAAATTTTCTTAGCTTAGAATACTGTTAGGGTTAAATATTCTTGATATTCCTATGTACTGTGAAAAAAAAGTTAATTTTGTCGTGAACTCTATTGGGTGAAGTCATGTGTGTTCTAGTAAATTGAGAGATACTTGTTTTATTAACATGTACTGTAAAAATTAGGAATTGTATCTTAGTATATCTGTGTGTATCACCTTACTAGTTCATCTTTTCATTGCATTTAGCTCTGTGGGTTTAATTTTCATAAGTGAACACTTTTTAATCCTTCTGAAGTAAACCATGTATACTTGTTTTTTTTTTTTCAACAGAAAGAGGCAGTATGTAAGCCATTCGATGTGAGGGAGGTACTGAACAGCATACTTAGTGCACAAAACAATATTTCAGGATTTCATGTGATAGCTAGACATGAAGTAATCTATCTGTTGGAGCATGTGATGAGAAATCCAGGGAGGAAACTGAAAGGTGTGAGTGGATCTCCTCCGATACTCCTGTATGGCTGCACCCTTGCTAGTCCAGTCGACTTACAAGAGATCATAGGTGCTGGGTAATGTACTCAAGCATCTATCAACTACATCAGTATTGTGACTGAAATTTGTAAATTGTTTGCCAAGAAATTATACTACATGAAGAATTCATGGAACTATTTCTTTAGATATAAACATGTGTTTTTTGAAGTGGGGCTATTAACTTCCCAATACATTGTGTAACTTTAAATCAGTATATATTTTTTTTAACATTTGCAAATGAATCTTCTATGCTTCAATGTATGTAGGTTAGTTTGTGTGAACGATTAGCAAATAGTGTGAAAGACATTTACAAGTATAGACCGTATAACTAGATGTATACATTTCTGATTTTACACACTGATTTTGATACTCAAGCTACTCAATTATATCATCATTCAAAGCTACTTATGATTCTGAACCTGTATTTATCCTGAGTACTGCATTATTGTATCTCACTGGAACTTGAGTTGTGGGCAAACTCATGCTTAACTCTGTTTTGGGTATCCCTGGTCATCACGACTGTGTGTGTGTAGTCAAGGAGAGTGTGCAACTATTGATTGAGGCTAGATGCTTCCTATAATTACTCTTTACATATGACTGAACTTATTGGTATATGATTTAACTTTATTCATTTTGATGTGTCAAAACATTTCTGCTGGTGTGTACTCGGTGTGGTTTGGATTCACGGGTTGGTCCCCACATTGTAATCTTAGACCCTGATATTTTTTCATGATTTTCTCCTTTCATGAGTCAACATATCCTTAAATATGCTGGTTTATGTGGCTGATTAATTTTGTGTTACATTCCTACTACTGATTGAGTATATTCTTCTGGACAGTACCCATTGTTGTGAGTTTTTTCAGCTGGTGGTAATTAACTTTGTCTCTGCACTCATTTCTATAGTTTAATGTTGTAATGTTGTAGTTTTCACTTTGTTTTATTTGTCTTGTGACAGTATGTTCCACAGATCTGAAAATATGAATGGCATATATTCATATATGTATAGACTATGACTTGTATAGTAGATATTTTTCTTATGTTTTCTGTAATATGTTATGTATCAGATACTGCTATACATCTGTACTCTATCTTTGGGCATTCTTTTGTATACCATTTGGCAAACTTTATAGTAGGTCACAAAATATTTTAAATACATTGTTTCCAAATTTTGTAACAGGATATCGTAAAGGGACATCCTTCTCTAACATTACTTTTTCTCAACAGAAGTAATCGATACCAGAAATATTTTTCGAATTTTGGATGGGTCACTGTTGTCTTGGCTGTATTTCTAAAAAAACTTCATATGATTTTGTACACATTGTGTTGTATTCCAAGCCAAGGAATTACTTTGTTTTTCTTGTTACCACTGATATGTACTAGCTCTAAATGTACAGTTAATTTTTTTTAAGAAATATTTGAAACTACAAAATATTGGGCTCACTTAAAATTTCTGTTACTAATTTTGTAATCTAGTACTGTTGATTATATTTTATAAAATA
This sequence comes from Schistocerca nitens, assembly GCF_023898315.1. Classification (NCBI taxonomy): domain Eukaryota; kingdom Metazoa; phylum Arthropoda; class Insecta; order Orthoptera; family Acrididae; genus Schistocerca; species Schistocerca nitens. The sequence goes on from NC_064615.1 coordinate 772,070,514, forward strand.
ATAATTTAAACTGATAGAAATTAATTTGTCAAAATATATATATAAACCCTTAGGAATATTGTGACTATTGCAGAGTGAAGTAGCAGTAAGCATGCCTTTGATGTGATTGGACGTATTTTTGTAGTTTGGATGAAAAATATAATTTTGGCTGTGTTTATGTGAAAATTCAAAAGACCTTGTGATATAGTAAAATATGATGCAAATAAACATCAAAGAAACAAAAAAGCTACACAGACATTCTCCAAATGTATTTAGATCAACTGGACCATGAGAACCTAAAATGCGAAAATTTCAGCATCAAGAATCAGACCCCTTGACATGAAGAACTGTGCCAACTATGAGAGAAAAGATAAGTAAAAAGTTTATTGTAAATTTTACTCCTCTCAAATCTTATGCAAAGACTTCTCCAGGTTCAACAACTAAAAATGAGGGAGGGGTCAATTACAAACTGAAGTGGTGGACTCTTGAAGACAGATGTAGAAGTACCTTCGGGTGTGCCACAGGGAAATGTGTTAGGACCCTTGCTGTTCATATTTTATATTAATGACCAAGCAGACAATATTAATAGTAAAGTTGGGCTTTTTGCAGGTGATGCAGTTATCTGTAATGAAGTGCTATCTGAAAGAAGCTGCATTGTTATTGTTAGATCTTAATCAGACTTCAATGTGGTACAGAGATTGACAACTTGCTCTAAATGTTTAGAAATGTAAAATTTTTCACTCCACAAAAAGAAAAAACATAGTATTCTGTGACTATAATATCAATGAGTCACTGCTGGATTCAGCCAACTCATACAGAGACCTGGGTATAACCGGGATATGAAATGGATTGATCATGTAGGTACAGTCATGGGTACAGCAGGTGGTAGACTTTGGTTTATTGGTAGCATACTTGTGAAGTGCAATAAGTCTACAGCGGAGATAGCTTACAAATCACTCGTGTGACCAGTTGTAGAATGCTGCCCGAGTGTGTGGGACCCATATCAAGTAGGACTAACAGGGGGTACTGAACGCTTATAGAGAAGGGCAGTATGAATGGTCACAGGTTTGTTTAATCCATGGGATAGTGTCTCAGAGACACTGAAGGAACTGAACTGGAAGACTCTTGAAGATAGAAATAATCTATCCTGAGAAAGTCTATTAACAAAATTTCAAGAACCGGCTTCAAATGATTACTCTAGGGATATATTGCAATCCCCTATGTATCACTCACACAGGGATCATGAGAATAAGATTGGAATAATTATTGCATGCACACAGGCAAAGCTCCATATGTGAATGGAACAGAAAAAAACCCTAATAAATGGTACAAAGTAACGTACTCTCTATCATGCACCTCAAGGTGGTTTGCAGAGTATAGATGTGGATGTGAATGTTGATCTTGCCTGATTGATATAAGGCTGAGGCGGGCAGAGGCTGATACGAGCGCCGTAGCAGAAATGACCCTTTCTCGGTTAGCAAGGGGAGAGAGTGTAACGATGTTGACCTTGTCTCATTGGGCATAGGTGGTAATGGGCGAAGTGGGACGGATGTTGGTGTGGTTGGCCAATGATCTGCGATAGTTGGTGCCAGTGCAAAGATGGTTTGTGGTTGGGGCAAGGTGACATCAGCAGCCATAGGAATAGTAGTATGTGATCATGGTTTCTGGGGGGCAATAGTGGTGAGAAAACCTTCAGTCGAAAAACTGGATGTAATTGTGGCTGAATCTACATCACTCAGGAATTTGTAACTGCCAGTGATATGTCTGGTGATAAAGCTGTTGTCAACCTTGCATTCCTCATGCTTTCCTCCAAACATGAGTCATGTGTCAGCTTCACCTGGATGTCATCTGTCAGACATTGCTAAACATTTAGTTTTACCACAAATGTCTTGTTGGTGTTTGGAGTGGAAAATGCACTGTCGGTTTATGAAATGATGTGTACATTGGTGACGGTTCATGCAGCCTTTATGTCATTTGTGCAAGTGACAACTGTAAGAAATCCATGTGGGTTTAAGGTGGTAAGGAGGCTGACCATCATGGTGGTAATCTTCCCCTGGAACAATATATCAGTAGTATTGGTAGCTTGTTTGATGTCTCTGTCAGGGCGGAAGTAAAGCAGCTACAGTGTGGGTTGGATAGTTTCATCCCATAACGTGACGTAGTCACAGTCTGCCATTGGTTTATGAACAAACACTACCAGTGGGGCTGTGTACCAGCCCAGAGGTATTCTGAGCCAAATGATGTGTTGTTCAACCCACTTTATGAAAGTGGGGAGCTCCATGTTCTCCTATGGTTATACAGGTATCACATACTCTGTGGGCAGTGAGTGGCTCACCATATAGGATCTCTGCTAGGGAGGCATGGAAATCTCTTCTGCAAGGGGAGTGTACACCTAGAATCACCCAAGGTAGTGACTCAGTCCAGTGATCACCATGGCACATGAGCACAACTGTAAGCATCTGGTGTCAAAGTCATTGTGTCACAATGCCATATGCTGCAAAGGTTACACAGTTTATTAAATATTGCTGATTTGGACTGACACCCTTCATCAGTGATGGCAGAGGCTGGTCAGTCAAAATGTGATATCCGCATATCAGCAAATGCCCTTGCTGTCATTTATGCCTTTATGTCCATCAGGGATACAGCTTTCATCCAGCATGTCACCTGGTCAATGAGGGACAGTGCATAACGAAAGTCCTCATTCTATAGCAGGGATCCTACTGCTTCAAGGTGGATGTGCTGAAATAGACCTTTTGGACTATTGCAGCGATCAAGTGGCACCTGTGCATCTGGACCAACTTTCTTGCACTGATACTTGGTAATCTTTTTTGATGTTGGGCCATATGAACTGGTCTGTTATGATTCACATCAAAGGGTATAAGTTGGGTTGAGACAGATCATACAATTCCCAATAATAAAATACCAACAGCCGTTATTTTTGTTTCATTTGTTAGGCAACCAGTTTTGACATTACATTAAGTCATCTTGAGGCCTATACAGTGAAGGTTACAGAAGAGCAATAAGTACATGTTAAAAAGCCAGAGAGTATTGTCTAAATAAAGCAAGTGTTACATATTAATTTACATAAGTAAAAGAAATCAGTCTTAATTAAAATCTACATGATGCAATGTAATAGGTACTATCAGAAATTAACCAGTTATTCGTGCATACCTTGAAAACATCTGTAACCTAATGGAAGTAATCATATTTAACAGAAGTGTCAAAGTAATGCAACCATCAGTCCTATATACCCATTGTCTCCAAATATGTATCAAATACGTCTGGTTATGTGTGGTAAGACTCCACCAGTTTTTGTCAAAAAGTAAAAAAGGCAGGCAAAGGGACCGACTCATCATTTGCGAAGTAAGATAATGGGATCATATATCATGTACAGTAAAGGGGTTCACTATCAATAATGGTAATCTGTATAGTAAGTATACAAAAAGAAATGACAAATTAAAAAGTGGAATTACAGCTATTTAAACACCATAGCTGTACTCAATGATTATTAGAAAATACTCTATGAGGAGGAACTAAAAGAACACTCTAGGGGGGGGGGGGGGGGGGGGAAGATCTCCACCCATGTAATAAGATGAAGGAAACCACAAACAAAAAGTGGACATTGGGTAGGTCAACTTTATAAAAAACACACCTTTTACAACAGTACCAGCAAGGTTATCATGTCTCTAATTGTAAGAACACTATTTAGAAATGGGAAATCAACATAAATTTTTTGGGCAGAAAATTCCTAACTTCATACCTCTGTGGAGTATCTATAGGAAGAACATGATTAGTAGTAGTCCCGTTATAGGATGTCGCAAAAATATCAAATACACTACTTAACTATGTCACTATGGATGTTATATATGGAATAGTGCTCAACCATACCAGATGTAAACTGTTCCATATACATCACAGGGGAAACACAAAAACTAAGAAGTAAACACAAGTATACACCACAAAATGTTAAAGAAAATGGAATCTGACCATACCCAAAAAGGTATTAGTACAGGTAGATGAAATGATGTTAGAACCTATAATCATTGATGATGACACCAGGGTCCTTAATAGTATTGAGAACTTGAGTTACACTGCATGCTTTCCCTTCTAAGTAGAGAATATTGGAATATTATCAAAATATGCATAACAGAAGGGAAATATGGGAAATTTGAACAGAATATCATCTACACTGTTTGAATTGTTGCTATGTTTGGAATGCAGTTTTGAGGCCATAAGGCATTTACAGAAATTTTATAGTCCAAAGAATGTGATAATGACTGTTTTTAATCTCTTTCTGACTTGTTGGGATCTGCAGCTATACCTTTTTACAATACAACATGCAGAGCACTGAGGTTCCTGCTAGACTGCGGGTGAGATTTAGCATATTTGGAATTGGAAACTATCTGAAATCTTGCAAGAGTTAAAAGCCCAGTAGTCACCACATAACCGAACTGCATAGGTGAGGTCTGTGGACTAACACAAGGTCTCACAATTCTGGATTGTAACAGTTCGTCAATGACCATTATGGCCATGGGAAGTTTGTTCTGTGTTAGTCATTGTACCTTGTATCAGACTCGGAATCTGGAGTGGTGGTAGTTTTATGGATAGTACTATTTCATGTAGTACTTTGAGCAAATTGCATTCACGGATGTATGATGGGAGGGACAACACAATCAGTCAATGCAGAAGGAACATGAAAAGGGTGCACCTAACTAACCTTGATTGCAAATGGTGCAGGTGTTGCTGTGCATACTGCCATTGTTGGTGTTCCTGCTGGATGATGCTCTGCATGCACTGCCTCACAGTAGTCAGTGGAATTAGGAAGTTGAGATTGTTCTGTTGCAATATTACCCAAGTGGGAGCACATGTAGTGAATTTGTCCATCACTCTGTGAATTTTTTCTCACTTCTACATCTACATGGATACTTTGCAAATCACATTTAAGTACCTGGCAGAGGGTTCATCGAACCACCTTCACAATTCTCTATTATTCCAATCTCGTATAGAATGCAGAAAGAACAAACACCTATAACTTTCCGTACGAGCTCTGATTTCCATTATTTTATCTTTGTGATCATTTCTCCCTATATCATTTTCCTTCTCCCTATACGATTTTCCTTGATACCATTTTCTGTGTGGAAGCATAAGGTATCTGATCTTGTTTTAAGGTAACATTGATTGAGCTACTGCATTTCCAACACTAATGTTATGCAGTCTTTCAGATAACATTGTTGGTGTTGTTCAAGTGCATCATCATGTTTATTACTTTTTGGGAAGGAATTTGTGGAATATGGCTGTGGCATTCAAGGCATGGAGCCAGTGATGCTGAGGACAGAGCAACTGCTGTCCTGAAGTTGCAGTATACCACCTGTTAATTCTGGGGAGAGATGAGCACCAGTTCTTTGATATCTGCAATGAGGAAGTTCCATGCAAACATCTCCTAGAAGCTGAGACCTAAGATGTGAGTGAGGATCTGTAGGCTGAAATTCTGGTAGCATTTGGCACTCAGAGCTGAATGGCTGTTGTGTCCATCATTGCTCGTAAGTGTTTGGGAGGTGAGGTACTCGTTTAGTGAGAAAATGTTTGTTTCGGTTGAAATGAAAGACATTGAGCTTGATGCCTTGTTAAGAAAATGGTATGCAGAACATCTGACATGTCATGGAGCTAGGCACCTTGCACTGTTGCAATGATCTAATTATGATGATGTTGATTTATGAGTGAGGGCTCTAAAATGCAAGGTTGTCAGTGCTGCTGTTATGATTTGGTTCACCACTTCTGTTAGCTTGTCTGCACAGTGGCCTACAATTCTGAGCTGTATCACCACATTGTGCATGAAACCAGCAGAGCCATGGCCTTGACAATGTATCCGCACACAGGGCTGGTTGTGCAAGTGTTTGGTTTGATTGGCTGCACTTCACTGCCCCATCAAGTGGGGCTGATGTCACTCTCAGTGGTAGTCCAGCATGGTCAGCTTGGTTTGGTTGCTTCAAGGTGCATGGTATGGCATAGCTGCTAGTTTCTTGGTGCAGGACATTGTTGTCAGTGGCATTGACTCATTGTCTGTATTGCAGTACTATAAAAATCCTATCTGCAAATATTAATTTCTACTCCATTGATTCACACTCACATGAAGCCATTGCTGGGTGATAGTTTGTTGATGCACAGAGTTCAAAATGTGTGCTTGGATATGAGATTAATATCCACAAATGTAAGTAACCAGCACAAAAATTGCAAAAGTGTCCTGGTTCCCGTATGTTCATCATATATCACTTTTTTTAATTGGTACTCTGTCCTCTGTGGAAGGCAATGAACTAGTTTTGATGTCATGGTGTCTTGCCTGTTGTTATTTGGCGGTGCCAGGATGATGTCACTGATAATGTCTGCATATCCACCTAGGTGGCACAGTAATATGATGAAATTTTTGCTGTTGTCAGAAATGCAATCTGTTGGAAGTATGCTCTCAATTATCAGGAACCACATCACTGTTTGGTCTGGATGGAATGATGGTAACTTAAGATATGAAGCAAAGCGTACATGCATGCCACTAGTGTATGACTGTGCTAGTTGCCACGTTGTTGCCTGGAGAGTTACGACACATGAGTTCTCAATTTCCAGACATGGCTTGGTTGTAAATAAATTAGGAATGTCCCTAAGTTGGCCAAATGGTTGGATCACATGATATGGTACAAACAAATTGATCAGATCCACATATGGTGCAGTGTGCACAACAATGTGGAAGAAGATTCTGTAATTTGCATTTACAGAGCCTATTTTAGTGCCTTGATGGTATGCACATTTATTACAATCATGAATAGAGTCACCCAATAAATTGTTCACAGGTACCCATTGTTTGGGAGTGTAGGTAGCATTGTCAAGACTGATAGTATTGCATTGCAACATGTCATTTACCTGTTTTACAAGTCACAGTCACTGAACATTTTGATGTTAAGCAATTAATGCATTTACATGAATGTTTCTGTCTTGTCATACAAATTGCAGTGCACTTTAGTTGCAAGATGGCTCCATTCATGACGTGCGGTAGCCAATTGGTAGAATGCAAAAAGTTTCAGAAATGCAAATTTGCAAAGTTATTGCAGGTGAACAATGTGAATTTCACTTCAGGAAAGATAAATCCAGCACCTACTAATGACATGGTTGCAGATAAAATGAATTTCCATACTGGTGTAAGGCATAGAGTACTCTACTATCACTCAATATATTCCACTCATGGCCACTGTCACACTAGTTGGAGAATCTTCTCTCCTCCACTGCTGCTATTGCTGGCGGGATCCCCAGTCATACCTTCTACAAGTTATGGAATGAGGAAGTGAAGGTCGGTGTTAGATCCATGACAAATCACTATGCTTTTTATAAACAGATTGCTGTTCTTACAGCATATGGATAACCATTGTTTTTATATCAGTACAAATGAGGTTGTGTGGATATTTAGCTAGCAGCAGCAGTATAACATAATTGAGAAGGCAACAAGTTTTTCAAAGTAGAATCTTTCTTCTTCTTCTTTGTGGATGGATCACTTAGAACCACATGTAATAAACATTTTTTGGCCTTTCTTTTCGCCCAGTATTCCTTCATATGCAATGAACTGGCTAGCTTTTCTTGTGTAGACCATGTATGTTGGTTAGTTTTTCTGTCTTCTTCCTCAATACACCCTGTGTTTGTGATTTTTCTGATTTCATTTCTGTCATGTAGATTTGGAAACCCTAATTCCCTCAGGTCTTTTTCCATCTGTTTGTACCAGTTCGGTCTTGTAGTTTTGTTCTTTAAAAATGTGTGGATTTTGTGCATTAACCTGTTTGAGTCCATTCTTTCTAAATGCCCCATGAATTGGATTCTTCTCATGGACATTGTGTGTGTTATTTTGGAGATATTTTTATATATTTCTGCATTGGGTTTTGGGTAATGTGCACCATCTTTAGTTCATGGTCCTAGGATTTTCCTCATTATTTTACATTCTTTCACTTCCAATTCCCCTTTTTGTGTTCTGTGTTGAATATTTAGTGTTTTAGATGTATAGAGAGCTTTGGGATTAATTACTGTTGTCTAATGTCATATTTTGCAGTTCCACAAGAGAATGTTTTTGCTGTAAACGTTTTTTGTTAACTGAAATGCTGTCTCCATTTTCTGGACTCTTGATCTGACAGATTTCTTTTTGTTACAATTTTCTGCAGTCCATTCACCTAAATATTTAGATTCTTTTACTCAAAAGATGTAGTTATTACCAATTTTGAGATCAGAAGGTGCTTCTTTGATGTCAGTCATGAATTTTGTTTTTTTAAATGAAATTTCTAATCCTATTTTTGCTGTCTGCTCTTGTAATAATTCTAGCTGTTTCTGTGCATTGGTAATGTCTTGGATGATCAGTGCCATGTCATCAGCAAATGCTAAACAGTCTAATTCTATGCCCTTACATTTTGGTCTCAGTCTGTCTGCTGGTGCACCTACTTTTCTCCATTCTTGAACAAATTTTTCAAGAGCACAATTGAAGAGCACTGGGGACAGTCCATCCCCTTGTCATACTCCTGTGTCTATTTCAAATTCTGTGCTCAATTCTCCCATAAATTTTACTTTGGATTTGGTCTCTGTGAGTGTTTCTTTTATAATGTTTGTTGTGTTTTGTAATAGTCCAAATTCCGCTAACACTTCAAAAAGAGATTCTTGGTCTATACTGTCATATGCTTTTTTAAAGTCTACAAACGTGATGATGTAACTTTTGTTTGAAGTGCTATGCAAATATTTCATCGAGTTTTTCAAGTTAAGGATTTGTTCTATGCATGATCGAGATTTCCTGAATCCACCTTGGTATTCGCCTAGTTTTCAATCCAGCTGAGGTTCTGCTCAGTTTAGTAGGGCTTTAGACAGAATTTTGTATATTATTGACAATAAAGAGATTCCACGGTAGTTGTTGGGATCTGTTTTACTTCCTTTTTTGTACAGAGGATGTATGATTGCTGTCTTCCAATCTGTGGGGATTTTTTCAGTTTTCCAGATTTCATCTATAATTTCTTTGAGTTTTGCAATAAGATTTTCTCCTGCATTTTTCCATAATTCTGCAATGATTTGGTCTTCTCCTGATGCTTTGTTATTTTTCAGTGACAGTATTATCTCTTTAATCTCCTGTAAACTTGGTGGCTTTGAGTCTGGGTTTCGGTGTGTATGACAGAACTCAAAATTTCTGCAGGATTTCCACAATTCAGTAATTTAGAAAATTATTCTGCAAGAATTTCACAGCTTTCGGTGCTGGTATGGCAATTTCCCCATGTTCATTTCTGAATTGGAGTGATGGAGGAGAGTACTTTGTTAATTTTTGTTTGAATACTCTGTAGAAATTTTGGGAATTGTTTTTCTTGAAATCATTATCTATGCCTTACAATTTTTTGTCTCTGTGTTGTTTACAGACTGTTCGTATTGCTTTTGTGACTGTTTTCCTGGTATCTTTGAGATCTTTCAGGGTCTTTTGATTTTTGTTGCACAACCAATTTTGCCATGCTTGTTGTCTGAGATTTATCAGTTGGTCACACTGATCTGTCCACCATCGGTGTTTACGTGTTCTTGTTTGTGGTGCTACAGTTTCAGCTGCTTTTAAAAGTCTTGCTTGCAGTTCTTGCCAATTTTGTGGTTTTAAATTTTGTGTTTCTTTTATAAATTGTTCATTACCATTTATCTTTTGTACATCATATTTACAGTGTGGAGATTTCCTAGTGAATTTTCTTTTTTCTGGAATGACATCTAGGGAGAATTCTTTTGGGTAATGGTCGGAATCTCAGTCTAGTCAGTTAAGGACTTTAAGTTTCATGATTTTTACTGTATTAACATAGAATATTATCTAATTGGTTCCAGAATTCTTCTGCTTCTTATAATTTGTTTTTCTTAGTGATGTTAGTTGGTGCATGTCCATTGATTAGAGTGTATATCTTATTAGCTGAATTTATTGTCATTGTTGAGAGCCGAACCGAGTAAGATTTGAAAGTCGTGACTGAATCAAGTATTGATGTTTCTAATATAAATCCAGTTCCAAGTTGTGGACAATTTGCCATGGCTCGTTTTTGAGGTTTTCCTTTGTATATCCTGTATCCTTCTGAATCAAAAGGATTTTCATCTGTATATCGTGATTCCTGAAATGTGATAATTTTGATTTTATGTTCTCTGGATTTGTCCAGGATGTATTTTAGTTTTCCTATTTTTAAGAGAGAATTTACATTAAATGTCATTAGCCAAATTCTCAATTTTGGTTTGATTTTGTTATTATGGGGTTTTGAGGCACTCCGATTTACTTCCATGCACACTTCTGTGGTCTCCCCAGAATCTTTCTCATTAATTATATTTCTGTGGAATCTCAATTCCAAAGTCATAAAGGTTCTCCTTTATGATGGAATCTGCAAAACACAATGAACAAATGAAAGAATAAATTTCAACATTGCCTCAAGTTGATTCATTCTTTAATTTTCTGAATGGAGAATGTGTCCGGCATTTGGCTGGATAAATATGAAAACCTATATCTACAGACAGTTTTGATTGGAAGGGTGGACCAGATTATGACCTCACTACTCTGTCACATCGCACATCCCTTTCAAGAAAAGTTATCACAATGCAGTAGAACATGCAAACAAAGTGCAGGCAATGTGCACCTGTAATTTTTAGCATGGTTCACTGTTGTCAATAGGGGGTAGCCATACACAGCCATTTTAAAGCCCAAACATTCAACAAAATAATGTTCTTACAAAATCTCATAGTAATAATGAGATAAGTTAGTGAGATAAATATTACTAAGAAATTAAATGAAGGGAGAAATAGCTAAGGAAAATCCTGAAGGATAATAAATCTGTCCAAACCAGGTTGTTTTCAAATAGCTTTGGATATCTATTCCAGATATGCACAATATATATGAATGGTGGCCTCATACACCTAAAACTGAATGAATCATTGGTCAGTATCTCAACTAGGAGTGCAAAATTTATAATTATTTCTTGTAAGCAGATAATTTTCAGACATCAGCATGTGGTAATAACTACACAATTTTATGAATTCACTTGCAAAAAGCTATAATGACATCTTAATGTTCATTAGCATGAACTCTCACTGTTAAGCTCAGTATATGTGAACTCAATAGCCCCACAATACTATCGTGCTCCTTTTCATACAAGGCCATCACAAATACCAATAATTTTGAACACAACTAACAAGTTCACAGCTGCTAAGAATAGTTAAAGTGAAATTAAAATTTGTGCATATTAAAGCTAGTCATTCACTGAAATGACTTGAAAGATTCTAACTCCTGTGTGAAATCAGAGTCTAGGTATTAGCAAGTTTTGATGTGTAACCACAAAATTATTCTAAGTCCCTCTATCACAGTTTGAAACATTCACAACAAACATGAACACCAGCCCTGGCAGCTCAGACCAGAATGCTACTGTCATGTATAAATAAAGCAGCAGTCTGGAGGGGGTATGGAAGGGGAAGATGTAGTTGGGTATGGGTGGGGAGAGAGAAGAGTGCTGTCTGGCAGAGCATGCAGGGATAGACTGACAACGGGTGCAGCGTCTGAAGGCTGTGGGGCAGGGAGATGAGGAGGGGGGGGGGTGGAGGGGGGGTGATATGGAGAGAGCAGAGAGCACTGAAAGAGGGTGACACATTATGAGGGTGGGAGACAAGAAGAGGGATGAGGTAATAGGGCAGAGGGGATGGAAACTGTTGGTTGTAAGGTGTGGGCATAGTAGGTTACTATAGGAGCTCATAAAACTGATGGTTAAGGGGAGGATGGGGATGGCGCAGGTAGTGAACCAACCATCAAAACAAAGCATCTCATATTCAGCTGCATGTTGTGCCACAGGCCAGTCTACTTTGCTTTTGGCCATGGTTTGGCCATCCTGGTGGACAGTTTGTTGGTAGTCATACCAATATAAGAAGCTCTGCATTGATTGTAGCACAGCTGGTATACTAAATGGATATTTTACAGGTTGACTATGACCTATGCTGTCATCATACTGAAATTATCAGTATTGTAAATAGTTCATTGTGAGGTTGATACACTCGTTTTTTCTATACTGAATGTGGTCATTCATACTATGGCAAGTGTTATACTTATAACACAGAAAACACCATTTACTTTCACTATGTAATATTTTTATTGGCACAAGATAAATCAAAACACAAAGAAATAGTTTTCTTCAATCACAGTAACAGTCATGACGAATGTCTCACACCAACTAGTCAACAACCAAAGTAAGTAAAACAAAGTACAAAAAAGCAAAGATATTAATATTTTCTGGCAGTTCTGCCACAGAGGCCCCCCACCCAAGGAGCGGGGAGCGCATAGGAGGAGTGATGAGGATTAGCTTGTGGAGAAGGGAGAGGAGAGGCCTCTGAAGTTTCCTGCAAAATAAATTCATTATCATGTATGTCGGTGTCATTAAGGATCCATGCTGGTTTCAAGCACTCAATGGACATGACAGATGGTTTGTTCTTAAAGAGGATCGTATAAGTATTTTCAGAGCGTGACAGGACCCGGTATGGGCCAGTGTAGGGTGGAGCAAGGGGTGAACGCATGGTGTCTTCTCTAAGCATCACATAGCTACAAGAACTGAGGTGTGGGTGAATGAAAACCGGAGGGGTAGCATGCGATCGAGGTTGCGGAAAACGTAACTTGTTGATATGCTGTCGAACCTGTCGTACCAACTCGGGAAGTTGATCCTCGGGAAGTAGAGGAGGATCATCAAGAAAATCTGCCAGAAGTGTGAGGTTTTCTCCGTGTACCATCTCAGCAACTGACGCTTTAAAGTCTTCTTTGAAAAACATCCTCAAACCTAAAAGGACCCAGGGGAGTGCCTCAGTCCAAGAGGAAGAATGACACATGAGAGCGACCTTCAGGGTACGGTGCCATCATTCTATTAGGCCATTAGATTGTGGGTGCTGTAGATCTGAATTTGTTGATACCAAACAGTTGACAGAGGTGATTGAACAGATTAGATTCAAACTGTCTCCCTTGGTCTGTGGTAAGTGAAGTAGGGCATCCAAAACGAGAAAGCCAATGGTGGACAAAAGTGTTAGCTACAGTGTCAGCCGTAATGTCCGCGATGGGGATAGCCTTGGCCCAACGTGTAGTATGATCTATCATGGTCAGTAAGTAACGGAAGTTGTTAGATATCGGTAACGGACCGACGATGTCCAAATGGACAAGATGGAATCTACCTGAGGGTACAGTAAATTTGCCTAATGGGGGCTTAGTATATTTGTGTATTTTAGCTCTCTGGCAAGGTATGCATGTTCTTACCCACCGATTACAATCTCTTTTTACATTAGGCCAAATGTATCTCTCTGTAATGAGGCGTGTAGTCGCGCAAATGCTCGAGTGAGCGAGATTGTGGATTGTGTCGAAAATGTCTTTCCTAAGAGCTTTAGGGACTATAGGACGAGGATGACCTGTTTTAATGTCACAATACAAAGAGCAATCGTCATTAGGGAAGGGAAGCAGAGCAATTTGTAAATAAGTATCAGAGTCAGAGAGAAGGTGCTGTACCTCTGGGTCAGATAGCTGGAGCTCTTGTAAGTGGTGAGGATCAATAGCTGTCTTCAGGGAGGACAGGTGTGACAGGTAGTCTGCTGCAACATTGTCATTACCCCTGATATATTGAAAGTCTGAAACATATTTAATACCAAATCCATATGGCGAAACCGTCTGGGTAGTACATCTAATACTGGTTTGTGGAGAGCCTCGACAAGGGGCTTGTGATCTGTGTAAACTGTAACAAGTCGGGCTTCAATATCTGTACGAAAGTACTTTATGGCCTCATAAATGGCATAAAGTTCACGATCAAATGCGGACCACTTTCTTTGAGTTTCGGAGAGCTTTTTTGAAAAGAAACGCAGAGGTGTAGTACCTGTTGGTAGGGTCTGTTGCAAAACTGCGCCAATGGCATTATCGCTAGCATCTGTGGTTATTGTCAGGGAGGCGTCAGGGTGAGGGTGAGACAGGGTAATAGCGTTCACCAAGGTGTACTTAATCGAGTCAAAGGCTCGCTGCATGGTCTGATCCCCTCAGTGTGGTCCTCTAGGGCATTAATAAGCGCAATAAATTTAGCACTGTCTGAATCAATGTTTATGGCGGTGAATATAGTCTCTGCCAAAATAAACCACATATGCGGATTGTCCATCATGAACCTTGGTAATTTAGGAATTTTCTCACTCTTGTGTTGTGGATGTAACACATTTGAAAGCACAGTACATCGACGCCGAGGACAGTCAACGATGAAATGAAGCAGGCGAACGTCACATATGATGCCCTTCTGGCTGAGGACTATTTTATGTGGGCACAGTAAACTAGGACTCACAAACTTTGAATAGTGAACTCAAGAACAAACGAAGGAAGTGCAACAGCCAGTCAGTGCTTGGGTTTCATGGCCATAGTAGGACAGCAGCCAATCAGTGAGAGGTAGTGATGAAGAGCCACTTGCATATAAATGTGCTGTAATCACAGGTATGGGTAATGCAAATGATAGTAGTAAGACAAGTGTAAATTATAATTCTAGTGAGATGTTGAATGATGGTGCATGTAGCAATGTTTATCCTGTAAAAAGAGAGGAGTACCTTACTACATGTGCATTGAACCAGAAGTTAGCCCTACAAGCAAGTAGGGGCTTCAGCATTCTGTGTTGGATTAATTATGTGGTGCTAATGCTTACCCCAGCTGTCTGTCTCATATTTCATGTTTCATAAGGCAGTCAAACTCTTTTTCTATCCTATCTGTAGTCTATAAGTGAATCAGAGACATTCTATCTTTGACTTTCATGTGATTTTGTGCAGTAGGATCTATTAGTCTAGGGATATTTTAGAAAAGGTTTCTCCAGTCTTATTTATATATATTATGTTAGTAATGGAATCATAAGAGGAGGAAAAAAAGTAAATTGGCACCATGGTTAAAGAATTTCTGTCAAAGAGGTAAGGCAAACAGAAAATGAAAGGTGTCAGCATATGTGAACCATAATTAACATCTGAAGTAATCAGCTCAGAGGCAATATACAATAAAAACCATCTTGGATATTAGGTCTTGGTATTAATTGCAGTATAGTACAAGTGTTTGTGTTTGGTGAAATCAGTAAAATCAGTATATGTGAGATAACTATCTATCTGTGTCATGGTACAGCCTTTTCTAACATTAAGGAATTACAAATTGAAACATAGTTGCCTGGAGTAATTTGTGTGGAAAGAATAAGCAAAATTTGTATGTATAACGCCCTTCATGATAGAATATCAAGCAATTTGATGGAATACAGTGAAATAATAATTTTTCTAAGTAATAAGTTTGTCTGATCGGTAATGAGAGTTAAGTTTACCTTAGCTTAAGGATCTGTTACTGTGGACTGTTTTTCAATAGAATCAACTATGCATTGGATAAGCAGAGCAGGTGTTTATTTATTACATAATGAAGCAATAATAAAATAATATTAGGCTCTTAATGGTTAGGGAGCCTGTCTCTGCAGTACAGATTATTTTTTTTTTTTGAATGCACTCCAATAGCCAACAAGGTAAGAAACGTAAGTAAAATAATGGAACTGTCAGACATGATTGAGTAATGAAAAATATAACTGTATACAGAAAAAGTAGTGTAACTATATTGATGATCTAATTTTGAGCTAGGCAGCAATGGGTACTGTGAATATTGTGCAATTCATGACACTGCAGCTGGGAATGGGAGATTAAAGAAAGAGCAATATTTACAAGTCATATAATGCTGCATCATTGGATCTATTGGTTATCTGAAAACTTCTGTTGGTGTTTTCAGGAATTATGAGCTTAAAATGGTAATACCGGAACAATGAAAAGTAATTTTGCTGATTAACTGATAACTGTTGTGCTAGGCTGAAGTGAATATTCTGCAGGTCAACTATTTAGTAGCATTTTGTGAGGATTTAATTTCATGGTTGAATGAGAGTAGTGTTCAGAGTTGAGTACCGAAGTGGGGCTATGATTTGGTACAACTTTCATCCCCTTAACTTTGATTTGAGTAGTAATTAAAGTATGCGATGGTGACTATTTTTTTCGTAATGTAGTGATTAGTAAATATATGCTACTGTACATCTTGACTTTCTGCTATTTTGCAAACAGGAAAGATACCCAAATCTTTCAAGTTTAACCAGTCTCAGACAGTTATGACTTAGAGTAATGTTTTGTAATGTAATGTGCACTTGATTTTCAAATTTTGCTAGTTCCCACCTTTCATACTATAGTCAATTTTAGTGCTAATAATTGTGATGTCATGAGGACTATGTAAAGTATTCATTTATGATGTAATGACTGTCATTTGGCATTAGTGCTTAACATTTTTTCTTAGACTTAAGTTAGAAAAAAAAAGTAAGTGTACTAAAGTAGGGTATTTTTTTATGTAGTGTGGTGGAGGAGAACCAACTCCAAGGGAACTGATAGCAGTGCATTTCCTTACTTACTGCCACTTGGACCTGCTGAAGGTGTGGACAACTTGGTGAGAAAAATGTGTAGAAGCTTATTTAAAGTGCGAAAGTGCTCGTGAAAAATACAAAACACTGATCAAGTGAAAATTTCTGCCTGAAAATGAACTGCTGTGCAGTATAATTTAGCTTTTTGCAACCAATGAGGATTTATTTTGTTTAGCAAGATAGGACTTGTATAAAGTGATATGTATCTTAGAATGTAATCCTTGATCTATCAAACAGGACATCACTTATGATAAAGACACCTAATTTTTATTAAAAGTATAACTTGTAGATATTTTGTGCCATTGTACAACATACTAAATGCAAATATTTTGTATGGGGATTTTCGTATGGCCAGTTCATATAAGTTGGAATTTGAAAAACTGTAGTTTTTGATAATATTTCTTATGTAATATTTTTGTTGTGTGTAGATTTTTAACCCATTGTCTGGGCTCACTTGTGGTCATTGAACTGCTCTGTTAGCAATATCTATCTGGTCAATCCAATGAGGGGGGTGATGTGACGAAACAAGCTGGGATATTTTTACTTCCCCTCTTGTTTTTCCATCTACCTCCTTAAATTAGCTTTTTCACTTTTAACTACTTATCATTAACATACATGAGTATAATCAGCATTTTCATAAAAGAAAAAGGTTGGCCCTAAGTTTTAAAGAATGTAGAACCAGATCTAATTTTGTGCTTAGTTTATAACAGAGGGAAACATTCCACGTGGAAAAAATATATCTAAAAAGAAAGAAAGTGATGAGACTTACCAAACAAAAGCGCTGGCAGGTCGATAGACACACAAACAAACACAAACATACACACAAAATTCTAGCTTTCGCAACAAACGGTTGCTTCGTCAGGAAAGAGGGAAGGAGAGGGAAAGATGAAAGGAAGTGGGTTTTAAGGGAGAGGGTAAGGAGTCATTCCAATCCCGGGAGCGGAAAGACTTACTTAGGGGGAAAAAAGGACGGGTATACACTCGCACACACACACATATCCATCCGGATATGCGGATGGATATGTGTGTGTGTGCGAGTGTATACCCGTCCTTTTTTCCCCCTAAGTAAGTCTTTCCGCTCCCGGGATTGGAATGACTCCTTACCCTCTCCCTTAAAACCCACTTCCTTTCATCTTTCCCTCTCCTTCCCTCTTTCCTGACGAAGCAACCGTTTGTTGCGAAAGCTAGAATTTTGTGTGTATGTTTGTGTTTGTTTGTGTGTCTATCAACCTGCCAGCGCTTTTGTTTGGTAAGTCTCATCACTTTCTTTCTTTTTAGATATATTTTGTGCTTAGTTTTATGTATATAATTGATTTACTAATTTATTTTGACTATTCCTAGTTAATACAGGTAGCAGAGCTGAGGTGGATAGAGTGCTAAGTGCAGACATAGGGGTGGCCATCAAGTGACAAGAAGCACAGGCAACTGGGTTTTTGTTAAGTGGAAAGAGGCATCTATTAGTTCTGGCAGCATGGTCATAGAATGAGCTAAGACGGAGGGACCATGCTATTTCAAGTATTCACATTAAATGTAATATTACTGAAAAAATATAAAATGTCTTACAGGCCTGCTAGGATAAAAACTAATGTTATCTTTGAAATCCTGACAATGAGACAAGCTAATTGAAAATTATACCCTGTTTCCAAATTAAGCAGTTAATAAGTTATTAATATTTACTTCTGCTATAATTTATAAAAATAATAGCAACTGAACCCATTAAGCAATTTATGCAATATTATAAACCAAATGAAAGTGGATAATGTCAGCAAGCATATGAAGGCATCAGTTTTCTAATGAAACTAATGTACAAAATGTTGTAAATAATTTAGTTAATTTTATGTAAATTGTGCAATAACTGTGAAATTGTCCATGGACCATGAATGATATTATCAGAATTATTATCATCTTTAATAATCCAAGTATCTTCAACATATATTTATTTATATTTGAGAGTTATGAAATATGTAAAGTTGTTGTTTGACTAGACTGCTGCATATCGTGAAATATATGTTTATGATTTATGTTAAATTATTGAAATAATGCATAAATGTTTTATTATGAACATTTATTGACTGCTTTATCATATGTATTTACATGTACAGTAAAGGGAAAAGATAGATTGCTACTCACCATAAAGATGACACGTTTAATTGCAGACAGGCACAATAAAAAGATACATAGACATTAGCTTTCGGATAATGCCTTCTTCAGAAAAGAAAGCACACACACATTCATACAACCAAGTACACCTCACACACACATGACTGCCATCTCCAGCACCTTAGATCAGAATGCAACTATCACTTAGAACAGAAGCAGCAGTCTGGAGGGGGCAAGGAAGGGGAAGGGTAGCAGGGTACAGGTGGAGAGAGAGAAGAGTGGTGTTTGGCAGAGTGTGCAGTGAATATATGGCCAATAGGCATAGCTTTGGGAGGGTGTGGGGCAGGGAGTTGAGGAGGTGGGTGGGGGCTTGGGGAATGGGCACCAAAAAAAGAGAGGAGCAAGGAGGAGGAAAGATTGACGGATGCCTTGGCAGAGGGTGGCACACAAAGAGAGATGAGAATAGGAAGGCAATGACTAGACAGAATGGGTGGAAACTGTTGGGTGGAGGGTATGGAGATAAATTCTGCCAATTCCTAGCCCTCTCACACCTGGTACTACAAAAACATATCTCCCCGGTGCAGGCATCCCAGAAACACCCTTGCTACCTCCACAAGATACTGGTATTAAGTAATCCCTTCTACATATATCATATCATTGAAACTGAATCCCTCACTTTCCATCACTTTCAGGAGCTTTCTAGACACCATCTCCATAAATTATCCAACCTATTGACATCCTACTGCCATCTGAGGGCACTACTATTCAACCCCTGTCCTACCCTTCATGTTCCTCCTTGTCAACATCTCATAGCACTGTTGAGTTGACCTTTTCAACTTGCCACATCTCTCAAAACTCCCCACCAACACTCCAGAAAATCCAGAGCGGAAACATTCCACCACTGTTCTTAACCTTACCACCAAAACTGTCAGCCCCACTGAAGCTTCAGTCCTACACATTGTCCTCACCTTTAGACCTACATCCAAATTGAACTGTGTTGAACTTGTTAAAGGCCTGCTCTTCTTCTCCCAATCTGTACAATGGAAACTCTTCTTTGCCACGAGCACCTCCAGCCAAATTCACGTGCCTTACACCAACATCCTTCATGCCCATGTCTTACCACTATTGAATGCTACCTTTCCCAATGTCCTTCAGACTCCAAACTCACTACCTCATCCCTCATACACCTCACTGTCTTTATCCTAACCCACAACTACTTCTCATTGATGGGAAGGTATAAAAAAAAGCTCTGCACAGATATGTTCACCTGCATGGCACCCTGCTATGCCAACCTTTTTATGAGCCATCTAGAGGAGACTTTCCTACCCTCCCAAAACACCAAACCCCTAGTCTGGTTCAGGTCCATTTATAATATCCTCATGATCTGGACTCATGGATAAGACACCCTACCATCATTCCTTCACAACCTCAACACCTTCTCTCCCATCCACTTCATGTGGTCCTCTTCAATCAAGTGTACCACCTTCCTAGATGCTGACTCCATCCTCTCTGATGGCTCCATTAACATCTCTGTCCACATTACACCCAGAAACCAACAAGAGTACCTGCATTTTGACAACTGTCGTCCTTTTCATACCAAAAAATCCCTTCCATGCAGCCTGGCCAACTGGGGAAGGAAAATCTTCAGTGACAAAAAACTATCTTGCTCAGTATGCTGAGGATCTCACCAAGGCATTCACAGACAGGCACTAGCCCCCAGATCTAGTCTGCAAACAGATTTCCCATCCCCAATCCTCCCACCACCCCCAAGAACCAGCCACAGAGGAGTGTCCCCTTCATCACCCACCAACCTAGACTGGAACAACTGAACCACATCCTTCACCAGGGCTTTGATTACCTATCATCATGCCCTAAGGTGAGGGACATCATACCTCTGATACCTTTCACCCCTCCTAAAGTTGTGTACTGTCATCCACCCAACCTCCACAGCATCCTAGCCCATCCCTATGTCACTCCAAATCCCAACCCCTTGCCACAAGGATCATATCCCTGTGGAAGAAGCAGGTGCAAAACCTGCCAATCCACCCACCCAGTACATCATATTCCAGTCCTGTCACAGGTTTATCATACCCAGTCAGGGGCTGGACCACCTGTGAAAGCAGCCATGGTATTTACCAGCTCTGCTGCAATCATTGCATGGACTTTTATATTGGTATGACTACCAATAGCTGTCCACCATGGTGAACAGCCACCACCAAACAGTGGTCAACAACAAAGCAGACCCCCCCTATGGCATAACATGCAGCTGAACACAACACAGTTGATTTCAATGGCTGCTTCAGTATACAAGCCATCTGGATCCTTCCCTCCACCACCAGCTTTCCTGAACTGAACTGTGCAGATGGGAGTTATCCTTACAACACATTCTCCATTCCCGTAACTATCCCAGCCTCAACCTACTGTAACATATTTTTCCCACCCCCTCCACTCAACAGTTTCCACCCATTCTGTCCTATCATCACCTCCCCATTCTCATCTCCCACCTGGCTTATTTGCAACCCTCTGTCAATGCATCCACCTGTGTTTCCCTGCTCTTCTTCTTTCCGTTCCTT
Source organism: Schistocerca nitens (assembly GCF_023898315.1). Classification (NCBI taxonomy): domain Eukaryota; kingdom Metazoa; phylum Arthropoda; class Insecta; order Orthoptera; family Acrididae; genus Schistocerca; species Schistocerca nitens. The sequence continues at coordinate 772,091,632 of NC_064615.1, forward strand.
TTTTCCCCACCTCCCTGTCCAACAATCACCTGGTGCTGCGCCTGTTGGCATTCTTGTCCCTGCACACTCTGCCAGGTAGTGTTCAGCTCTCTCCCCACCCATACACTATTCTCCCTTCCCTTTCCCTGACTCCTCCAGATTGCTGCTTGCATCCCATGTGATAATTGTGTTCTGGCCTGAGATGATGCTGGTTCAAATGGTTCAAATGGCTCTGAGCACTATGGGACTCAACTGCTGTGGTCATAAGTCCCCTAGAACTTGTTGTTGTTGTTGTTGTTGTGGTCTTCAGTCCTGAGACTGGTTTGATGCAGCTCTCCATGCTACTCTATCCTGTGCAAGCTTCTTCATCTCCCAGTACCTACTGCAACCTACATCCTTCTGAATCTGCTTAGTGTATTGATCTCTTGGTCTCCCTCTACGATTTTTACCCTCCACGCTGCCCTCCAATGCTAAATTTGTGATCCCTTGGTGCCTCAAAACATGTCCTACCAACCGATCCCTTCTTCTAGTCAAGTTGTGCCACAAACTTCTCTTCTCCCCAATCCTATTCAATACCTCCTCATTAGTTACATGATCTACCCACCTTATCTTCAGCATTCTTCTGTAGCACCACCCTAGAACTTAGAACTACTTAAACCTAACTAACCTAAGGACATCACACACATCCAAGCCTGAAGCAGGATTCGAACCTGCGACCGTAGCGGTCGTGCGGTTCCAGACTGTAGCGCCTTTAACCGCTCGGCCACTCCGGCCGGCGATGATGCTGGAGCTGGCGGTCATGTGTGCCTGATGTGTGCTTTCTTGTCTGTGTGCAAAGTGTGTGACACTCTTTTACTGATGAAGGCTGTGGCCAAAAGCTTTATGTATGTGTCTTTTAATTGTGCCTGTTTGCAACTTGATGTGTCTTCTTTATGGTAAGTATCTATCTGTCTTTCCCTATGTTAAAGGATACAACAGTAGTGGATAACAGTGGTGTAACTTGTTGCTTCAATGTGCATCCAAACTTGACACATTTCACTACATAAAGAGCATATCTTAGTAGTAAGCTTCATATCCAACACAAATCTGAAATCAAAGCAAAACTTCTCCAAGACAAAATAAATAAATTATCAAATCATCCAGTATATATGTACATAATCATAAGTATGTGGTTAAGTAGTAGGTATGTATCTGAGGATGTGTGTGTGGATATGACACTGATAAAGTGTAGCTGAAGAAATAAATGCCATGTGACTGGGGCCCTGTGTAAGCCAGATGCATAATACTCAAATAGGGTGTATCCCCCTGAGGGTTGAATTTCAATTTTGAAACATGTAAATGATGGTATCATTCAACTGCGTAATATTTCTGAGTCCAAACAATTTCTTAGACTTAGGATAAATAAGCCTGAAAGCATTAGGAAGTGAAACTTCTAAAATTTTGAACTGTTGTTTATAAATGTCAAAAAATTTAATATCTTTATTTATAGCCTTAGAGTTTTGTCAATAACTCTTAAACTGTGTAGCTTTCAATTTTCTATTATGTCCTTCCTTCCTCTTACTGTGACATAGTTGCATGTTTTTCCTAATAACCTCTTCTCTCTCATCAACAGGTAACTCTGTACAAACAGGATAGCTAATAAGTTTGTTTAATAAACTAGCAGGTTTATTGCCATAGTGTACTTCATATGTCGAAAATCCAGTTGTAGAATGCTGTAAACTGTTCAAAGTATCTTCAAACTGACTGATGTAAGAATACGAATTAGCATGATCTTTGCTACAATATGTCCTACATAAGCATTCAATTTCCCACATATATGTCTCTGTTAGATTACATGAAGGTGACTAAGCAGAAATACGTATGTGCTTTATATTCCTTTCTCTAACTAAATCTTTCCATGAATTTCATGTGGACTAACTTTCATTATCTGACAAAAAGGCTTTTGGTGTAACTTTCTTTTGAAAGCAATCTTAAGTAATATTATGAATGATCTTCTTATTAGTTGCCTTTTTCAAATGATAAAGTTTAGGTAATTTCAAAAATAAATCTACTATTACAAATAAATAAGCAGTTATAACCTTCTTTTGAATGGGGCAGTTGCCCATATAAATCAAGTCCAATGAGTTCTAGCTTCTTTTTTGGTATAATGTTTTGCTTTAAATTTCTACATGTTTTATTGTAGTCTTAAACCTGTGACATCTGATATAAGAAACTACGCATGTCCTTACTCTCCTATTAATGTTGTTAAAACAGACATTTCTCTGGATTTTCTGAATACATTTCATAGTGCCACATTGACAAAAACACTGGTGTTTGTATTAAATAAAGATGCTGCTGTATTGCCCTGGCCAACAGACTTTCCAACCATCTGAACCTACATTCCGTCACCTAAACAAAATTTCTTTGTATACTTGATAGTACTGTTTGAATTTATCATAAGTTTTGACAAGCTTCCATTCATCATCATGATTCTGATTTCTCCTTAGTTGTTCAAAAAATTTTGTAATCCCTTTTTTTCCTAAGTATCTTGAATGTACATAATTCTGAAATTTCTTTTGCTGGTTTCATTGTCATTCTCATTTCTACCCCCTGTTGCTAGTATAGATAATGTGTCTCCAAGCACATTCTGTTCTCCTTTGACATGGTTTATTTTATTTCATTTCATGTTCTGTAGATCCTGGTAGCAAGTGAATCGCAAGAATATGGAACATGTCAGATTCTACACAGTTCAAATATAACTTGTATAAATACAGTAAAAAGATATAATGTAAATAAAAATCAACTAACCATGAACCTACTATGCTGTCATAATAGGAGGAGAGGTGATACTCCTACGTGGCGTGTCCCAGGTGGCGGATAGGGAAGTCCTCACCGGTTTACCGGCGAACTTGACTGAAATAAAAAAACTCTCGCGGACCAAACACACCCTCTGTGGGTAACAACCGTAGTTGTAAATCGGAGCTTGCTCCAACTAAGGTTGACAACCTTCGAAAGTCAAAAATGGAAAGGTCTTTTAGGAAAAAAATTCCACCGCCCTGCTCAAAAAGGCAGGAAAAGGCTACATCGGATTCGGTGGGTAGTCAACTAGAAGACAGCAATGAATCGGAGCATTTGCAACCATCAAAATGCACACTAAAACACAAAAAGAAGATTAAACATGAGCAAATAAATTATATAGCAACACACAACATAAACTCACTACTTCAGACCGGAAAACTCAAGGAGCTCACAGATGAACTAAATAAACAAAAAATTTTAATAACAGGGATCCAAGAAATGAGAAACACCACAGAGGACCCATTCGAATCACAAGGATACAGAATTTATAATGGGAAACCAGGACCAAGGGCAATGAAACAATGTCCCCAGTTCGGAACAGGGTTTTTAGTAAACATAAAAATAATAGTTTCAGTAACAGACTTCCAAGCAGTATCACCAAGAATAGCGACTCTAAGCTTTAAAACAATGAATAAAACCTGTACAATAACAAATTCTCATGCCCCAACAAATGAAAAAAATTGTCTAACAAAAACAAAGGAAGAGGTAGATAAATTTTTGGACCTTCTAGAACAAACTGTGAATAGAGTAAATAAAGAGAATATAAAAATCTTATTGGGAGATTTCAATGCTCAGTTGGGAAAGTAAAGGAAATATAAAGATATAATTGGAAAATGGAGTCCACATAAATTTACGAACAAAAACGGTCAAAGACTCATAGAACTCTGCAGAGAACACAACCTAATATCTAAATCAACATACTTTAAGAGGAAGCCAAGTAAACTTAAAACATGGAAACATCCAGACTGGAAGAAGGGGGAGTGGCAGCTAGACCATGTCTGTATGGACAAAAATTTTCATAAGGAGATCCACAATGTTAAAGTACTGAGGGGAGTAGACACAGGCTCAGACCATTATATAGTTAAAATTAAAATCAAATTCACTCCATTAAAGAAGAGGACCAGAAAAACTAATGAAATAAAAAGGAGGTTTGACCCACATCAGCTAATTAAAAATAATAAATACCAACAAATAACACAAACCATCAAATTAACAGATGATCTAGAACAACTAGTGCCTAATCTTAAAAAAGAAGCAGAGAATCTAGCTCCCTTGAACCCCCGAAGGAAACATGCCTGGTGGACATCAGAATGTGACAAATTCCATGAAGATAGACACCAAGCATGGTTAAAGTTTCAAACACATAAAACTGAAGATAATGCCATCAACCTAAAAAATGAAAGAAAAAAATTCACACAAAATATTAGAAGAATCAAGAGAGGATTCCATAAAGATATTATAAACTCTGTAGAAGGTAATTATCATAAAACCAACTACAGGAACTACTATAAAATCTTTGGGAAACAACTACAACAATTTGAGGCCCCTACACTAATACTGAAAGATGAAGATGGGAGAATGACACACAGTAACAAGGAAAATGCAGAAATCATGGCAAAAGCATTTAACAAACTTCTGAATTGTGAGGAACCCAAAGAACTCTTACAAATCAACATAAATAACCCAGTAAAAACCAAACCTAACAAACTAGACCCTCCAACTTTCCAAGAAGTAGAAAAAATTCTTAAAGAACAAAAAAATTATAAGGCATGTGGAGAAGATCAGGTTTTTGTTGAAATGTGGAAATATGCAAGTGACGCAGTCAAAACCTCCTTACACATGGCTCTAACAAAAATTTGGGTAACAGAACGATTCCCCGAACATTGGACCACAGCTATCATCCACCCACTACAGAGCAACCCAGACAACTACAAAGGAATCTCTCTCCTAGATTGCACATACAAAATTCTATCCAAGATCCTATATGAAATAATCAAGGAGCAATTAGAACAGGAGTTAGGGGAATATCAGGGTGGTTTCAGACCATGGAGAAGCTGTGCACAGCAAATAATTAGTTTAAAATTGATTATGCCATACTACAAGAAACGGAACAAACCTCTGGCAATAACATTTGTAGATTTTAAGAAGGCATATGACTGTCTCCACAGACCTTCAGTATTAAACATTTTAATAAATGTAGGACTCCATCCAAAACTAATTAAAATAATACAACTCACTCTAACTAACACCAAATCAAAAGTGAAGTTTAGAGGAGAAATTTCGGAACCATTCCTCATAAAAACAGGCTTAAGACAAGGTGACTGCCTATCACCATTACTGTTCAACTGTGCACTGGAATACATAATGAGAGAATGGTACAAGGACAATCCAAAGATGATAAGAATTGGAAGTGCAAAAGATGATATTAGCTTAAACTGCTTGGGATTCGCTGAAGATCTTGCTCTCCTAGCCAACACCGTTCACGAATCCAGGCAACAAGTGAAATCACTACAAGAAATAGCAGAGAATGTAGGCCTTAGAATATCATTTGAAAAAACGGAGATTATGCTAACTGATCCACCACTTGCAAACAAAATTACAATAGGAGAACAGGAAATCAAAATTGTCGATAAATTTAAATATTTAGGCGAAATAATAACATACAATCTAAATGAGAAGCCATCATGGCAGAATAGAATAAAAAAACTGAACTACGGAAATTACATTACCAAAACTACATACAACAAAAAAAGCCTATCTATAGATGCAAAATTAAAACACTATAAAACAGTTACACAACCAGAAATAACGAATGCAGCTGAAACTATCTTCAAAACAACTAATACAGCAGAAATTGACAGAATACTAAAAATAGAATGAAGAATAATTAGGACATGTATAAATAAACAGTACAAAATAAATGGACATTGGAGAATAGCATCAAATGAAACAGTATATAAGAAAATAGAACCAGTCATGAGCACGATCAGGAAGAAATGCATCTCATTCTTTGGACATTTGATGAGAACTCCAGAAAACAGAATTAGTAAAAAAATAATACAGCGAACGTTGACTGTAAATGTATGGTGCGGAATCATTGGCGACCACCTCATTGGTCCTCACTTCATTGCAGGGGCCCAAACAGCTGCAACATACATCGCGTTTCTACAGAATGATCTGCCAACGTTGCTTGAAAATGTCCCACTGGAAATGCGTCGACGTATGTGGTATCAGCATGATGGTGCACCTGCACATTCCGCAATTAACACTAGGCTGACCCTTGACAGGATGTGTGACAGGCATTTCATAGGCTGTGGAGGATGCATAAATTGGCCAGCCTGTTCTCCTGATCTTAGACCTCTGGACTTCTTTCTGTGGGGTATGTTAAAGGAGAATGTGTACCGTGATGTGCCTACAACCCCAGAGGTTATGAAACAACGTATTGTGGCAGCCTGCGGCGACATTACACCAGATGTACTGCGGCATGTACAACATTCATTACGCCAGAGATTGCAATTGTGTGCAGCAAATGATGGCCACCACATTGAACATCTATTGGTCTGACATGTCGGGACACAATCTATTCCACTCCGTAATACAAAATGGAAACCACGTGTGTACATGTACCTCACCCCTCATGGTAATGTACATGTGCGTCAGTGAATAAGACCAATAAAAAGGTGTTAGCATGTGGACGTAATGTGCTTTTCCAGTCTCTTCTGTACCTAAGGTCCATCACTGTTCCCTTTGGATCCCTACGTAATTCGGTGCTCTCCGATACACACGATTGAACAGCGGAGGAGAGGTACTCAAGCGTCAACTTTAGGTTACAATATCTCCAGATGTAATTAACATTTTACAATGCAACAAACGACACTGATTACGTATTTGTTTATATGTTCAGATGTGCTAACAAAATTAATGGGGTTCCATTTAAAAAAACGTAGGTTTGTGTTAAAAAAACATACTTCCGTGCATTTTTTTATGGTTTGTATTAACCAATTACACTAGCCCCTCTCCTCATGTTTGGTCTGTGGAATTGATTCGTCAGTATTTGATGTTGTTTACGAAATATATCCAGCGGTAATGTTAGGTGACTCACCCTGTATACAGGAGTCAAGATAAACTAAATATTCCAAAAGAAATACAGGAATACCAATAAATAATTATCATATGCCTATGATAGTACTCAAAATAAAATTAATCATACTAAGTTTACAAAACTTACAAATTTAGTGATTATGTAAATTTTCTTACACATATTCATCAACTGTATAAAAAGATTTCTCTATCAGGTACTCCTTGAGAGTTTTTGAATGCTGGCAATCATTTGTGAAGGCATTTGATGTGTGGCGGGAGAGCATTAAACAGCTTAATGCTGGAGTAATAAGCTCCTTTTTGAACCATAGTGAGATTTTCAGTTCAATGTGCAGACTGTTATTGGTTCTTGTGTCATAGTCATGAAATTGGCTATTATCTTTATAGATAGAAGGGTTTTTACAGACAAAGGTCAACAAGGAAAATATATATTGTGAGGAGGTGGTAAGGGTCCCCATCTTTTGAAACAAGCACCTGCAAGAGTGCCTGTGATGGACACCACTCATTATTCAAATGGCTTTTTTCTGTGCAGTGAAAATGTTCTTTGTGAGGGGTTGGTTCCCCTAGAATATAATAGCATATGACATTAATGAATGAAAATAACCAAATTACAAAGCCTTAATGGTGTCTACTTCAGCCACTGAATCAGTAACCTGTAGTGCAAATATTGCTGAGCTAAGTGTTTTATGAACATGAAGAATGTGTGCTGACCAGTTACATTTGCTGTCTATATAAGCAACCAGAAAGTTTGTAACCTCAGCATTTTGTATTTCTTGATCTCTGCACTTAATGTTAATTTCTTCCAGATTTCTTTGGGGAGTATGTGATCTCATATAAAGGGTTTTATCTGTACTGAGTGACAGACCATTTGAAGAAAACCAGTGTACAATATCAATGAAAACTTTATTCATAGTTTGTTCAAGATTGTTGTCTGTAAAATCATCAATTAGAATTGTAGTGTCATCTGCAAAAAGAGTAAAGTAGAAAAGTTACTGTTTGTATCAGAACAAAGTGGATCATTAATGAAGATGAGAAATAGCAGTGGACCCAAAGCAGAGCCTTCAAGGCACACCACAACCTACTGAGCCCAACTCAGATGAGGCAGGTTCTCTGGATGAGCCATTCAGCATTACTGTCTGCTTTCAGTGCTTCAGGTATGATTGGAGCCATGAACCAACAGTACCATGCAAACCATAATAGTCTGCCTTTTTCAAAAGGATTAGATGAATTTACACAATCAAAGGCTTTTGGGAGGTCACAAAAAATACCTTCTGGAGACATTTCTTGTTCATGGCTTCCAGAACTTGGTTGGTGAAACAGAATACTGCTTGTTCTATAGAAAGACCAGCACAAAATCCAAACGGATTCTTGTTTAGGATATTGTGGAAGCTAATATGATTGACCATCAACCTGTGCATAAGCTTTTCAAGAATTTTTGAGAAGGTGGTTACGAGGGAAATTGGGCAATAGTTTGTAACATTGTTTTTCTCACCTTTTTTTGGTATCACTACAGCTAGTTTTAGCCTGTTGGTGACTATTCCTTCTTGGAGAGATGTATTGAATATGTTGCATAAGACTGGACACATATATTTATAGCAATATTTCACTATTTTACAGGAAATATCATCCACACCAACATACTTATTATTTTTTAATGAGGTAATAATCCTTTCAATCTCTTTTATTGTAACATGAGGTAAGGATAATTACTGATAGCTTTCTGCAGAAGAGCCAATGACTCGTCCACAGAACCTTCACAGCCTTACTTCTCTGCTGCTGACAAAAAGTGCCTGTTGAAAGTTTCTGCGACCATTTCAGGTTTCTTTACAATATTGGTACCTTGTTTAATTTCAAGGGGTGTCCTATTCTACATGTTTATGCCAATTTCCCTCTTTATTACATCCCAAATTGTTTTTATTTTGTTGTCAGGCTTATCAATTTCAGACTTAATACAAATATTTGTGACTTATTTATTTTCTTCTTTAGGTTGCTACAGTAAAGTTTGAAGTGCTGACATTTCTTTGGATCATTACAAGTTCTGAGGAAATAATATAGCGTCCTCTTTGTTCTGCAGGACGTTTTTACTCCTGCAGTGATCCATGACTTATAGACACTGCTTACATGACTGTTTCTAATCATTTTTATGGGAAATGTGGCTTCAAACATAGATGTAAATTCAGTCAGAAGTGTATTATACTTTTTGTTCACATCTGTTTCATTGAAAACTGGACTCCAGTGTATCTCTTGCAGGCTGGTGTTGAAATTTTGGAGGATTGGATTGGATTGTTTGGGGGAAGAGACCAAACAGTGAGGTCATCGGTCTCATCGGATTAGGGAAGGAAGTGGGCCATGCCCTTTCAAAGGAACCATCCTGGCATTTGCCTGGAGTGATATAGGGAAATCATGGAAAACCTAAATCAGGATGGCCGGACGCGGCTTTGAACCATTGTCCTCCTGAATGTGAGTCCAGTGTGCTAACCACTGCGCCACCTCGCTCGGTGAAATTTTGGAGGGTTTCATCATTTATTATCCTAAAAGATTTCCAAGAATTTTCAGAACTGTTGCTCAGATGGATGTCAGTGAGAGTAAGTAATTGACCACCATGATCAGAAAGGCCAAGAATTGGATGTACACTGACACTGTTGACTCCTCAGTTATCTATAAATATGTTGTCAATCAGACTTCAACAGTTCTCGGTACTGTCATCAGATTATAAGAATCAACTAGATGTTATAGATCTGCTTTACCATTGCTTTCACTCAGGAAATCTACACTGAAATCACCTATAATTATTAGATCCTTGGCTTTTGAGTGCACTTGTGATAAGATAGAATCTAACTGCCTCAGGAAAACCTTTATGTTCCCTGAGGGAGCTCTGTATAGTGCTAACACTAAAACTGTACGGTCACTTAGTAATTTCTATGCCACATACTTCAATATCTTGTTGTCCAATACAGTGACCCTTTAAATTCAATGTGCTACGTGATATGTTATTTTTTAAGTAAATTACTACTCCACCATTCTTCATGATAGATCTACAGTAATGTGTTGCTAGACAGTAACCAATGAGCTGTAACATTTCAACGTTTCTCATGTGGTGTTCACTAACGCATAAAATGTCAGCATCCTTTATCTCTTGTGGGTCATCTAAAAGGACAGAAATTTCATTAACTTTGTTTATAAGTCCTCCAACATTACGGTGAAAAATTGTCATAGCTTTGCTATTTGCTGAAAGTGGCTGCTTTTGCCTAAAAAAATATTTGTGGGCTCAGAAACAATAGGCTCATTGTTACCAGTTTCTCCGAAAATCTGAGCTTGAAAATCAGTCTTATGGGATCGCTGGAGCCATTTAAGGGGAGTAGGTTCCAAGTGAGGTGATATTTTGTTGATTTCTTTCATGATTGCTGCATTTAAAAGAGTACGTAAGGTTTGTTTACCTGACCTGTTAAGGTGCATGCTGTGTCTAGTAAACAATTCTCTTTGAAAATTACTTGTCTCTGTAACACAACTATTGCTTAACTGTTTACAAGTGTTTGCTAATTTAGAGTTAGTTTGAGAGACCGCTTCATTTACACAGGACAGTGAGATTAAGTCATGTCTCTGGAATGTTCACAATAAATACCTCGGAATGCTGAAGTGCCGTTAATTTCTCCTTGAGTGATCGTGTACCATCAAAACCTTCATTGCAGGCTACAGAGTTCGAACCACCTATTATAATCACATAATCATTTTTTGCTCTTTCGGGCTCGCAGCCTGCTGCGACTTCCTGAATTTTCGTACCAGGTTTCACGATTACACAAACATCAGCAGTATTAAAACTGTTTTTTACCATTTTGGCAATACCTCTTCCATGACTGACGGCAAAAATATGAACACGATTTTTGGCTTTATTCACATCAGAAATTTCTCTTCTCGACACTGGAAGTACAGGCTTTGGCAAATCAAACATAACTTTTTTTTATGACAATTTATGCCTTTTGAATTGAGTGTCAAGGTTGCTTTAACATTCGAATTCAGCTTTAGTTCTGAGTCACTCACTGGAAAACTGTTACTAAAACAGAGTATATTAAATTTGTTTACATTCTCAAACATTGTATCATTTACTGTGGGTGGCATTTTTGTGCCTAATGCATTCCATTTGTTGGATACTTTCTTCCATTCAGGCAAATTGTCGGCATTCTTTTTCAGTAGATCAACAGGTTTTTCTTCGATTTCAGCTGGTTATTTTCCTACTTCAGGCTGTTGTCTTCCCCCCATGAACCATGGACCTTGCCGTTTGTGGGGAGGCTTGCGTGCCTCAGCAATACAGATAGCCGTACCGTAGGTGCAACCACAACGGAGGGGTACCTGTTGAGAGGCCAGACAAACGTGTGGTTCCTGAAGAGGGGCAGCAGCCTTTTCAGTAGTTGCAGGGGCAACAGTCTGGATGATTGACTGATCTGGCCTTGTAACACTAACCAAAACAGCCTTGCTGTGCTGGTACTGCGAAGGGTTGAAAGCAAGGGGAAACTACAGCCATAATTTTTCCCGAGCGCATGCAGCTTTACTGTATGGTTAATGATGATGGCATCCTCTTGGGTAAAATATTCCAGAGGTAAGATAGTCCCCCATTCACATCTCCGGGCGGGCGTTATCAGGAGAAAGAAAACTGGCATTCTACGTATCAGAGCATGGAATGTCAGATCCCTTTAATCGGGCAGGTAGGTTAGAAAATTTAAAAAGGGAAATGGATAGGTTAAAGTTAGATATAGTGGGAATTAGTGACATTCGGTGGCAGGAGGAACAAGACTTTTGGTCGGGCGAATACAGGGTTATAAATACAAAGTCAAATAGGGGTAATGCAGGAGTAGGTTTAATAATGAATAAAAAAATAGGAATGCGGGTAAGCTACTACAAACAGCATAGTGAACGCATTATTGGGGCCAAGATAGACACAAAGCCCACGCCTACTACAGTAGTACAAGTTTATATGCCAACTAGCTCTGCAGATGACGAAGAAATTGAAGAAATGTATGACGAAATAAAAGAAATTATTCAGATAGTGAAGGGAGAAGAAAATTTAATAGTCATGGGTGACTGGAATTCGGTAGTACAAAAAGGGAGAGAAGGAAACATAGTAGTTGAATATGGATTGGGGGTAAGAAATGAAAGAGGAAGCCGCCTGGTAAAATTTTGCACAGAGCACAACTTAATCATAGCTAACACTTGGTTCAAGAATCATAAAAGAAGGTTGTATACATGGAAGAAGCCTGGAGATACTGACAGATTTCAGATAGGTTATATAATGGTAAGACAGAGATTTAGGAGCCAGGTATTAAATTGTAAGCATGGAGAAGAAATAAAAACTTTGAGGTTCGCCGATGACATTGTAATTCTGTCAGAGACAGCAAAGGACTTGGAAGAGCAGTTGAACGGAATGGACAATGTCTTGAAAGGAGGGTATAAGATGAACATCAACAAAAGTAAAACGAGGATAATGCAATGTAGTCGAATTAAGTCAGGTGATGCTGAGGGAATTAGATTAGGAAATGAGACACTTAAAGTAGTAAAGGAGTTTTGCTATTTGGGGAGCAAAATAACTGATGATGGTCGAAGTAGAGAGGATATAAAATGTAGACTGGCAATGGGAAGGAAAGCGTTTCTGAAGAAGAGAAATTTGTTAACATCGAGTATAGATTTAAGTGTCAGGAAGTCACTTCTGAAAGTATTTGTATGGAGTGTAGCCATGTATGTAAGCGAAACATGGATGATAAATAGTTTAGACAAGTTGAGAATAGAAGCTAATGAAATGTGGTGCTACAGAAGAATGCTGAAGATTAGATGGGTAGATCACATAACTAATGAGGAGGTGTTGAATAGGATTGGGGAGAAGAGAAGTTTGTGGCACAACTTGACTAGAAGAAGGGATTGGTTGGAAGGACATGTTCTGAGGCATCAAGGGATCACCAATTTAGTATTGGAGGGCAACGTGGAGGGTAAAAATCGTAGAGAGAGACCAAGAGATGAATACACTAAGCAGATTCAGAAGGATGTAGGTTGCAGTAGGTACTGGGAGATGAAGAAGCTTGCACAGAATAGAGTAGCATGGAGGGAGAGCTGAATCAAACCAGTCTCAGGACTGAAGGCCACAACAACAACAACAGGCTGTTGTTTTCTCTCCTGAAGCTGTTGATTACACATTGTAAACTTGAAATACGTTCATTATATTTAGTGATTTCAGTGTAATGAAATTGTTGTAGATATACTACCCATTTCATAATTCTACTATGATATAATTTGCATTCTTGAATATAACGTAGGCTTTGTGGTGTGTGCATACAATTACTTTGTGTTCAATTAAATAATTTCTAAATTTACTGAATTCCCACACAATAGCTAATAATTCCTTTTTCTGCACTGATATAATTTCTTTCATGTTTTTGTAGGGTTCTGTTAACAAAACTTATAGAATGGCGTTCAGTTTTGCATTAATTAACTTCTCTCAAAATAAATGAGCCTGTGTAATATCTCACTGTTACATAACTGGTGTTTAATTTAATCAACAGCTGCTTGACAGTCACTGGTGCACTCCAAAATACTATTTTTCTTCAATAAGTTATTTAAGCAGGGTGCATTAAGTGCTTGTGGATTGGGTTGTTTGGGGGAAGAGAGCAAACAGCGAGGTCATCAGTTTCATCAGATTAGGGAAGGATGGTGAAGGAAGTTGGCCATGCCCTTTCAAAGGAACCATCCCGGCATTTGCCTGGAGAGATTTAGGGAAATCATGGAAAACCTAAATCAGGGTGGCCAGACACGGGATTGAAAAGTGCTTGTGTTTTGACATACTTCCAATACAAAATTACATAAATCATAGAATTATCTGGGTTCCTTTCTTGATCTTGGCTTTGGGAATTCTGCAATGTCCAAAAGCTTATCATTATCAGGCAGACTCCCCCCCCCCCCCCCCCTCACTTATAACGTGACCAATAAAACTGAATTGTTTCACAGGAAGTCTAAATTTTTCCAGCTCAAAGTCATATGCCCTTCTCTAAATTTCTTTGCTACAGCTCTCAATGTTTCTAAATGTTTTTCCCATGTTTTACTGGTTATTAGAATATCATCAACAAAAATTACCAATTTTGACAGTAACTCACTCCCTAAGACATAGTCCTGAGCTCTTATAAACTCAATGACAGAAACATTAAGGCCAAAAAGTACAACACAGTATTGAAATGACTTGCCATTATAAATAAATGCAGTGTATTTTCTAGATTCGGACTCCAGTGTAACCTGCTGAAACCCTGAAGTCAATTCTACACTCATAAGAAATTTGGCATTATCAAATTTATTCAACAACTCTTCCATACCTTCTGATTGATCATTCTCTCTTGATACAAATTTATTTAAATACCTAGAGCCCAATACTAGCCTGACACCTCCATCTCTTTTAAACACAACAACTAGTGGCTTATTGTACTCTCTGCTGCTCCTTTCTACTATTCTCCAGTTTTGTAATTTCTGAAGCTCACTTTCCACAACTTTTCTTTCACAAATTGGTATACTACACAGTTTTATGAGGAAAAGACCACAATTACTTAACTTCAATTGGCATCAGTAATCATTCATTCTATCTGGTTATTCACTAGAAATGTCACAAAACTCTCACAAAAATCTTTCTAAGTCATCTTTCTCTCCTACACCTAACTTATTGGCTGCATTACTATTTTTCAGTAACAAAGTATGCATATGAATCGTTTAGAATATTATCATCACAAAAACCCTCATCCTCACCAAAACAATTGATGTCATCCATAATTTCTACTACGCTTATCCGATTACTACAATTTTCATGAAGCATCACAGGTTAGCAGTTCTTGGTTCAACAGACAATAATTTCATCTTTTCCCAACCAAACCTAATACTTGCTTTCATAATTCAATCCATACCTAACAATCTGGTTTCATTTGAGTCATCCACCACCAAACATCCCTGCTCAGAACCAGTGTTCTCAGTTCTAAATGTTGTCAAAGTTTGTCCATTAATTAGCTTGCTAAGATTGCCCATTGCTCATTTGATTCTAACACATGTGATTGGAAATTCCTAATAATTGTCTGTATGTTTTATTCTGTCTCTCAATTTACCTGAAATACAACACATTAGACTATTTGTGTCAATCAAACAAACTCCTTGTCAATTACCAATCTGAATGTTTTATAGGGGCTACCAAATACATCTTCATTATCAAGAATTTCATTCTCAGTTAATAAATCATTCTCACCTTCTCTAAAATTTAATTCTGTTCCTATAGGTGATTCAATTGATGTGGTTGGCTATAAAGCTCCTAAAACTACCCTACAACTAATTTCAACGTTCTCTTGTACAGACAAATCATCTTATTTAGTGTATGTGTTTTGCCTGTTCAAGCATATCTTACTATCTGTGTTGAAATCACTTAAATCAAAATATGTGTGTTTATCATCTACCTGAAAATCACTATGCACATCACAACTAACTTCTGTATCATTAATGTGACTAGCTACAACTTCAAGTATCTTACTACCAATGTGTTTGTTCTGCTCTAGTTTATAATCACTATTTGTCAAAATCTCACAGATGTCAGCTGGTATAATCTGACTCTTCCTATCTTTTACCATATGGTCAACTAGACTTACAACTTTGCTAATAACATTATCATTACTGATCTCTACATAAATCATACCATTAAACTCTTCACAAATCATAGCCTTATACTCCTCATTAGTATCAAAATGAACATTACTTCTGCATAAATCAACATCAAAATCATTACTCTTAATACTAACATTAGCATCAACATCAAACTCAAACTCATCAATGACATCAGCAGCATCATTAAAAGTAATAATATTTATGCCATCAGGTTCACAAATATCATAATTCAATGTACTATCTTCCCCCCTAAGCACATGATTATCAACCTCCAACCCACCTACGTCAGCTAAACTGGACACAAATTATCATTCATAAAACTCATCACCCATCTTTACAACTGCTAACATTACTTGATACACACTGATCTCCAGATTCATCAAAAAGATTTATCAACACATCATCACTTAATTCAAATTCCTGACTCACTTACTTTTCTCCATCTTTCATCTTCCTCAAAATACTTTCACAAAATTCTCTGTAAAAATCAACTCTATTTACTTGGTAATCCCTGTTACTTCTTTGATGACAACTAGCTTGTGAATAGTAACTCCTTCTCCTAACTCTTATTTTGACTTGCCTGGTTTCTGTATTTTCATCTTACCTCGTATTTTGATGGGGTGGTTACCAGTATCCCTGGTTATTACTTCTGTTCTCTCCTCTCCTATTTGTGTTTCACCTTTCTTCATTCCCCCAATGTCTATTTATCAGATCATATCATCACCCTTTCTGTCTTATCTATCATAATTATTGCTGTAATTATTACCTCTGATATCATTGCCATTTCTTCTCCTGTTTCTATCAACTTGTTGATTATGAAACTACCCCCACTCTGGTAATAGTTCTCCCTCTGATTATTATTACTGTCATATCTTTCATTTCTTTCCATGTCCTAGCCAAATTGTCTACATATTTCAAAAATTCCTCTACTGAATCACCTGACCCATAGACCAATTCCCATTGAACTCTATTTGGCAAGCTATGTTTTACGGCATCAATATGAATAAATTCATCTTGTGGTTCATGAAAATGAACTAAGGTTCTGAACCATCTCTCACAGAACTCCCTCATTCACATGTTACCTTCTTTGTAACTGGAATCAGTTAAAAACTCACTCTTGATCCTAGCTTGCTTGCTCTCTAACCAAAATTTACTAAGAAACAACTTTTCAAAATCTTCAAATGACATTTTTGCATTAATGTGCTGGTTAGCACAGAATAAAGCTTCCTGATCTAGAAACTTCATAACTGACTTGACTTTGGGGTGACCTGGCATACTGGGTGTGAAGCTATCTTTGTATTGACCCACAAAGTCCACTGGATGGATCTTGTGATCTCCTGGGAATATTTTAAAATTACATTATTGATCATATTACCAAATAAAAAAATCGTTACTGATGTTATTAGTGTAAAAATTGCTTTCTAATTGACTTTAGAGTTGACTACATTTGCATTCTTCTCACAATCCTCAACATTTCCATTTACAATGGCTCTATCTTTATTTCTGTTTCATTTAATTTCAAATTTTTTGTCTAAATTCTGTGACTCTAACTTCAAAAATTTATGCATATTTATCATTTCCTCTCTTTCTCTTAATGTCTCCTCAATAAGAATAACCCTTTCACCCACTCCCTTCAATTCCATATCAGTAAACTGTATAACTCAACAGTATAATTAAGCTTTTTATTATCCTGTGTTATGTCTTTCTTTATTTCTTTTGAACCTATTTTCATTTGCTTGAAATTTTTATTTATACTCTTATTTTATTCTGACAATTTGTTGGCAAAGAATGTTGTTAACTAATCAAAAAGGTATTTTACTGGATCTGGCTGCTGAAATCCCTGAAGAGGCGAACAAATACATGATCCTTTGCCTCCCTAGTCATTAAATCTGAATCTGACCACTGAAGTTGCTGCTTTCTTGTCATTATTACAATCCATGCTAACACTTGCACCTCTCTCACATATAGTGTTGATGCTGATTGTGAAAAAATTCTACAAATTGGTCACACACAGACTTTTAAAAACATGGCCTAACAAGCCTTAACAAACCATCTGAAAACATTATTGATGAAAATACTTATCTTTTTGTTGCATTGCAGTGTCATGCAGCAGTCTGACATGCAATTAATGTCTACTCAACTGTCCACAGGTGCTTTCAGTAATTCAGTAATTGTCCACCATCATCCACAGGCCAAACTGTTCAAAACTATGCACACCTGAAATGTCAGACAACATCAGCACTGCAAACAGTCTTATAGGGGAATATAGAGTAAAATAACAAACTTAAGCATCAGAATTTTTCCCACAGTTTAATAAGTGATTCAAAAACCTGGAATTTAAAGGGAGAGTTATTTTAACATGTTATGTTCAATAAAAATATTTAAATGCTGCTATCACTTCTCAAAGTATGAAAAATATTTTTCCAAAGAGAAAGTATACTTTTCGCTTACTATTCCATCTAAGGGGTAAGGTAGTGAATGGGGGGAGGGAGGCTAAGATGATTGTGATTGTGATTTTTATTGGTCCCATAAATTACCTTTTGTATAGATATGTACTTGTAACATAGGACAGGTCATTAAACTTATAATCTAGATAACATGAAATATAAAAGTATATAAAATAGCTTACACATTAAATATACATAGGAGCTTTCACAGTATATAGATAATATTACATCATACACAACAACTTGTGATGCAGTATATCCATAATACTACACAGTACAAAATGACTTATGATGCAAAAAAAAAAAAAAAAAAAAAAAAAAAAAAAAAAAAAAAAAAAAAGGGTCTATTTTGAAATTCCTTTAACCTGCTATAGTCTTTGGAGAAGAAGAGTTTGTGAAAATTGATGCAGCCGTCTGACCCAAGAAGAAGCTCGGCTGCACGCAATACGTGAGTCAACTGCAAGAGACATGTAAGTCTTGCACCCCAGTACCACACTGTCTCCTGTCATCCAAAAACTGTTAGAACACGGTGACATAAGTGACAGGACCCGAAGGAAGTGGGAATTTAAAGATAAACAGAAAGAAGATATTAGGTGTTGCCATAGCAACCAAGCCTAACAACATACGAGAACTGTTTCCAGTAATCGTATTGAGTCCAATAAACAAATGGAAGAAAGTTGCGAGTACAACACTGAAAAGATGTGAGAAAGTAATAGCAGAGAAAATTGAAGAGAAGACCTCAACTTTTTGACTAAGAATATTGGGTGTGGAGAGTAAGCAGTCTTCACACATATACATCACGCCAACGCCGATGCACTAACCAGCCACCGACACCGACTGCACCAGCTGCTGCTCACTGGTGCTGACTCTGGGCCTGTTCACCAACAATGATGCTGAAACCAAGGTCAGTGCTGTCCACCGGCACTGATTACACATCTGCTCACCAATGCAGCTAGTACACTATGCCGGGTGAGCGAAAAATAATAATTATTTGATAAAAGTTGAGTGGACTGAGGACTGATAAACTATTATTATAGTTATTGTACTCAGTGGTGAATTTTCTTTAGATGATTACTAGGTCTAAGATCAATAAAAATATGGATCAAGAACAACAACTAGCAGAACCAGTCATAGTGATTAGAGTGGCCAGGAAAATGCCAGATTTGTCTGAATTAGTGTATTTAATTAAAGCCCAGAATGAAACTCTAAGGAGAGAAATAGGTTTAGTATATTCTACATTAGATGCTAAGTTAGATGACCAGAGAACAGAGTCAAACGCTCAAAATGCTTCCTTGAGAGATGAACTAAGTGGGAATTTAAGCCTTAAGTTAGATTCAGTGAATACCCAATTAAATAGTAAATTAGACACTTAGAGTGAAATTTTAAGTAATCAAAGTGAAACCTTGAACAGTCAAGCAGCAAATATAGTTTTATTAAAAACTGAATTTGACTCTTTAAATAATAAGGTAGAAAATCTGAAGTTAGATTTAAAGAGTGAACTCACTAGTTCTTTGAATACTCATGTTAATCAACTATTTACTGACCTTAGCCAAAATCAGGATGAGAGATTTCAGAATTTAGCCAAAAACTAGAATTTGATATTGAAGATAAATGTAATAATGTAGAATCTGAATTTAGTGAAAAATTAAAATTTTGTGAAAATGTATGTAATGTTAAATCTAATTCCATAAGACAGGAAATGAATATCTTGAGAAAGAGCACAGATCGGCCTAAGGAAGTAATATCGATTATTCAATTGAAAATTCCAGATGTTAGTAAATGAGCTGTTACTACACGAGCTGTCAGTTCGCGAGTAAACAATGTAGGATGACATGTCACAGAAAAATAATCCAACTTTGACATGATAAATGTAAGTAGTCTGGTGGAACCATTTGAGCTAATTATAGATCAAGAAATGACCAAGAGTATAATCTCCAGAAACGTTGCCACTGTTGCTTTTTCCAAACCTAATGATACCAGCAAGGTTATAGATGATTCGTGGAAAGAATTCAAACTTGTCCAGAACAGATTAGAGCATAAAATAATTTTATCTAATGTTGTGTTACGTAGGAAAGTGGTGATTGTTTTGCTGTGGGGAGACTTTCACACAAAATTTAACGAGAGGTACTGGTATGCACTTGCACAAGTGAGGTTAATATCAGATCCATGGGATCCCGGCGGAGTCACATCTGTCCCCCAGGGATGTTAACGTTATGTGTTAACGGGCGGAGTGACGACTGTCAGATCCCTAGTTCTTTTCAATGTTTCTTCAAACTTAGTTTTTCTGCACTGAATTCCCTTGAATTCTTAAACTATTCTGTAATCTATTCTTGAATTCTTAAACTATTCTATAATTTTAGTGCGTAGGAAACTGGTTATGACTACAAGATTAGGACCAATTTAAGAGAATCACAGATGAACAGTGATCTCTAGACATGAAATGAAATGATTAAAATATTATTTGAGTGAAAAGTACAATATCATGGCACTATTCAAACAAAGTGATATCTAGAAGTGATAAACTGAACAGAGTACTTTATGCGTTTATGAAATATAGTGTAAAGTGAATGACTAAACAGCTATGTTATTGTTGTGTACAATTTTCTATTTTTATAGATACCTTTTGTGAAGGAGGGTTTGTATCACTTTTGGAAGGAGTGGGTAGTGTAAGTACAAGCATGACTAACACTAATCACACACCCCACCTTTCAGACAACCCTCGCAGACAAGTGTAACTGATTCTTCACCATTTGCCTTTCAATGGGTGTTGCTAAGATTTTTCTTCGGGCCTTTAAAGGTGAAGGTGAGAATGTCCATTCTGTAGGAGACATTTAACATCATACCTCCTCCAGCTTCTTGCTTAAGTACTGGCGAAGTAGGGATCCTGGGGAAGAGGGGTGGGAAGGATGTTCCTGTCTTTGGGGCTATCTTCTTTCTCTTCTTCGATCTTAGTAAGCAGTTCTACTACTTACTTCTTGTTTGAGTGCTTGTCTATCTTTCCCTCTTTCCATATGCATATACTTATATTGCTGAAGTCCTTCTTATTTTCTGTGGTTTCCAATAACCTTCAACTTATTTCATATAAGTAGGCCAAAGAATCAGGATACACAAACACACATCTACATACGCACAAAGATATACTTAAGCACAAACAGAAGAATTATGAATTAGGAACCTGAAGTGATTCCAGAACTGCCAAGGGATGTACTTATGCATCGTTATTTTTGTTGCTCTCAAATATATTTACATGTGCCACACTAGTCCTTTGAGAAAAGGCATAGTATCTGCTGGGAGTTGGTAAATACTGGTAGACATAGCATCTACTATGTTTGGACATGATATCTGTTTATATGGTAAAAGTGAGGAGTGAAAGAGGAGCCTCGGGTATTAGATGATTAGATGATGTATTAGAAAGTGGAATAGAAGTGTAAAGTAGATTTGCAATTTTACCAGAGAATATTTAAGAATAGTATTCATAAAGATGTGTGCTAGGGCAATGAACCAGGAGGCCTACTCAGGAAGGATACGGAGGGCACATTCGACATTTATTGGATGAGAAAAAGGGCGGATAGGCAGACCTATGAAAGGCTGACATATATTGCGTGGGCAGGGGCACCAAGAAGGGGTTTGACCTATACCATAGGAGGATAGGAATAAGAAAGGGGCGTACCTACCAAAATGGAAGGAGAAAGGGTACTCCTAGGATCAACCCGTGTAAGATATAGGTTCTGTTCCTAAAGTGAAAAAGGGCAGTATTGTGACAGAAATCACATGTTTAAAGGGATGAGTCTGATAAGTTTGAATTCTATATATTAGTAGCCTTATTAAGTTTCAGATTTACAAATATCCAAAAAGGGAACACTTTTATTCTACCCAGAGTTCCTCCAGATTCCAATAAGTAATGAGTTAGTACATACTTAGGGAAAGTAGTTCGGGAAGTAAGAACAAAGCAGTAGAGTATTCATGAGTTATGTACACCTGGATTTTATGACTGGAAGAGGAATATAAAACAAAGATTTGGTACTCATGAATTTTTGGAGATTGAAAGGGTCATGTGTTATAAGTGTGGTAAAATATGCACAATTCTTAGTAGAAAGTGAGGCATTGTTAAAAGCTAAAGAATTATTTTGTGTAATTGTACATAATAAATATGTATAAAATACCATGTGTTCGAGCTAAGGGGAGGGATATGTAGTGCCTCGAGAATTTCGGTGTAAGTTCTAGAGATACTCGGCTTTCCACCGTCTCGAACACCCGATATTTTAAGTAAGAGGGTGAAAGAGTGCAGATGTGTCTACCTTGCCACCAGTTTTTTTGTGTGCAGGATGGACACGTATCAGGAAAATACTGCAATAGTGATGGTCGACAGGCACGGACAAGTGTTTGCAGTGTGTGCCATAGATGCTGTATATCCAGTACAAGGAGCAAGCACGCTCTATTCTTTGATGATGTAATGACTGTATTGGTGTGAACAAATGAATTATGTATTGAACTAATGACATTTACATTGAATTTTCTGGTGCTGGACTTGCGAGAAACAAGAACTGCTTTTATATGGGTTATTGAAGAAATTCCCTTAACCAGCTATAGTCTTCAGAGAAGAAGAGTGTGTGAAGATTGATACAGCCATCTGACCTGAGAAGAAGATTGGCTGCACACAATACATGAGTCAACTGTGAGAGATGTGTGATTCTTGCACCCCAGTACCACAATGTCTCCTGTCGTCTGAAAACCGTTAGAACATATAAAAGTCAAAGATGAAATGCTAAAAATACAATAAATGATAGCTAATAATAAAACTCAGTTGTGAAATATTAGTCACAACAAAAATTTAGGATAATATTAATTTTTTAGGCAATTTTTTATACATAAAAACTGTGCTTCCAAGGTGTGACTTTTGATTCACCATCATCCCAACTAGAACATGTAGCATGTGCCCAAGATTTGCATATGAATCACTGATTCCACAGCTCTTCCTTTCTATGTTCCCCACAAGTAATGCAGCCTTCTTCATCTTCTTTTAATATCTTTCAATACCAGAGTTGTCATCTTCCATGTGAGGAATCTCTTGTGATGACTCATCAGATAACGAGAGTCCAGGTGATACTTTTTAGTTTTCTTTAATTTTCTAGGTGTTTTCAATCCTTTGGGACACTTGGATTTCTTTGAAGCTAACACTTCAGATTTTGTTTTCAGTCTTTCCTGTCTTTTCAGTCCCAGAAATTCTTTTCGTCTTCAAGAATTCATTTCACAGGATGTCCAGAAATGTGGTAAGAAGGCAGTTTCTACCTTGGTTCCCTCATAGGTTTTTTTTTTGCCATCAGAAATGGAGGAGGAGCAGAGCAATTTGGGAGCTGCAAAGAAAGTGTTGAGGAAATGGTAGGTTGTGGAGGTGGGGTTTCTGACATTGTGGGATCTGGAGGAAAGGCTGAGGGAATGAGCTGCTGACCAGCTGCAGCAGAAACCTGTTGATTGTTTAAACAAGATCAGTGGTGTGTGGGACTTGAAAGTCTTCATCTATGAAAATGTGTGCTGTCTAGAGGCTCAGTACCAGTAGCTCTGAACCTGTTCACAGCAGTCTGGGTAATACAGACGTGTCTTTTGACAAAAATTCCAGCTACCTCTTGGATTGTAATCACAGTTTCTGAGCTAGACACTAAATAATCTCCACAGCCTTGATATTAGGCAGTCTTCAGTGTACCACAGAAAGACAGATTGAGTGGCTGCAACCTGTAGCTTGTACAAGCTGGAAATCCTAGTAGGCATATCTCATTATTCCTTCATTATTCCTACAAAAGTCAGTAGACTCCAGAGTGACATGTGAACTTCACAAAATTTTGAGCAGTCATCCATCCTGATTCACAAGCCACTCCATTGGTGCCTGGGGTGTACTGGTTTTAAAAAATCAGGATTCATCCTTACCATGGAATGACAATAAAAAGGTGGAATGTAAGTCCCAGTTGCACTCATAGTACATAAAGCCACGAGTGTCACTCCTCATTAAATAGAAGGAACTTAAATCACTCAACAGGAACCAGTGTGTGAGATTACTCAGGAGTGTTTGTTGACCCTGTTGAAAACCCTGTTTCATTGATTTAGTAGATATTCTGGGCTTTGAACAAGTACTTCAGTTTAAGTTCTTTAAGTATTTCATAAAATTCGACTACCTTGACTTGACTGAAGGCCATGATTAGAGCTACTGATGTTGCTTCTGTCTTTCTCAGAGTCAATTTGCAGATGTTTTGAAATTAGTTTATGAAGTCTTTTCTAGTGCTTTCCTCCTAGTTTTTCTGCCTGTGAGAAACACAATTTCCCATCTGTTTATTTGTTATCAGAAATTCTCCTTTGTTCAAATAAATCACATGTCATCTCAGCTCTTCCATTTGATGGTCGGTAAATGTTTGTTTGGATCTTCCTAAGTTTTGAGAATACTCCTAAAACAAATAAAAGTTTTATCCATAAGTTTAAAGATGAATCATTTTTGGGGCCTTTCTTTAAAAAAATTTTACAACTGTAGCCCACTTACAATTTCCCCATTTGTACAGAGATGTGGATGTTGAGGCTTTGCTGCTGTATTTGCACCAGAGGTTTTGTCTCTTACTTCAGCAATAGCTGCATTCATTGCCTCCTTATCCCAGTTCCCTTGTTATTTTTCCTGGTACTTTTTTGGCACTAGGTTTATAAAATTTGAAACATTAATAGATGAACAGCCATATATTAGAATTTAAAATTAAAGAAAAACTGAGTCTAAAATTCAGTTTCAAAATCAATTATTAAATAATGACAAAAGCTATTAACAAAAAGTGGCTTCTCCAAAATATATTGGGTAAGATAACAAACTAGCAAAGTTCTTGATCATCTTGCCCACCCTGCCATTCATCATCTTATCTCACACCATTCTTTCCATTTCCAACTCGATTATTATTATCCTAGTTTATCATTAACTACCTGCAACATATGTAGTTCTTTAAATTATTAGTTCTATTTTGAGAATAGTTTATGGAAGAGCATAAACAGCAACCACACTCAAGTAATTCCTTACACTGCAAGGTCCAAAGATTTCAGATGCACATAAACAAAACACAGCTTTGTTGCTACTGCTCCATAAACAGTCAGTCCCAAAATACCATTTGGCAAACTTCATAACTCATCGCCTGAGTCTCAGAAACTGCAGGGAGAGGTGCTGCTATCTATAAATGCATAGAAGAAAGACCGTGTTGTTTGCCTTACTTGCTTCATCACCTTACCCCACCTCCCCTACACGTCCCAACTCCTACCAACACTTTGTAACATTACATCAGGAAATTTAAGTAAATATAATTATTTAAAACTACTAAATAGTAATGTTCACTTTGCAAAATCAAACAGTAGTCTCACCAAAAATGAGTAACAAAAAAGATTCCACCTCAAGAGAACATAACATGATGTGCTTGTACTAAAACTTTAGACTGAAACCACTGAAAATGAAAATGTTAATAAAGTTCTTGGGTAATACTCATCTTTTATATCTTCATATCTTCTTTAATGCTGATGTCCTGTTGTCTGCAATATGTTGCTGTAGAAATTGCGGCAATCTTGCCACATTGTGAAAATCATCAGTGAAAGTTCAGGAGTTGTAATGAATTCTTTTATTACTCCATAGCTGGCATGCAGCAATGAACAATTGGTGTTACAAACTGGCTACATCCTGACTCTCTGAAAACTGGCAATAAGCTGCATAATGACTGTGTGCTGCATGCCTATTCATACTTTGAGTAACAGTCAACAGCATTGTTCAAAATGAAAATTTACAAAATTACAATAGAAAATTAATACACAGAGGTAAACTGAAGACAGCATAGTGCAGGTAAACTATTTCCTGATGAATACATATAGGTAATTTGTGAAATAAAACAATTTAGAAGCATGAAACAGGATGATATACAGAAATTAACAATAAGAATTACATGGTTATTCATAAGCAAAGTATCAGTTGCATCATTTTACTAACATAAACTGGAGTTACAAATTAAATATGCTTCCATCTAAATGTAACAACATATTTCAGAATGATTGCTATTGCTGAAAATCAGTATATGTTTACATTGTAATAAAGGACTGCATAATTTCTCTTTAATTACAAACAACATTGCAAATATTTTATGTTGCTGACTTATTATATTGCAATCTTTGATGAAAGAATGCATACAATGTGAATAGAATATGAGATAAATATAAGTTCTAGTGAAAATTGGTAGTCATTAAAGAATTTAGCTAATGAGTGGCTTCAATCTTAACAAAAAATATTCCTACCAATTACTGAGCCTGGATAGTAAGTATACTTGAATCTGATGTAGTCATGAGCTTTCTATATGCTTCTAACTGGAACTTCCTTATTAATTGCTGTGTAATTCATATAGTATCAAATTGCAATATTCAAATGTTTTACAGTATTTTATATGCGTATTTTAGGCTTAAATGGCTGTTCAGAGGTGTTCTGTAACAGTACCCACAAAAAGATATGAACCTAATAGCAAATTCATTGATTTGTTAGTTCTGAATATGAAAATTAGATTTACATGTTAAAATATGAGAGAACAAATAAATCAATTTTACTGCAAATCCTACAACTCATCTCACCCCAACACACAAGACCTAATCTCCATGTTTTATTTGCCAGCCATAGTCGTTAATATTCTTAATTTCTAGTATTTTTATCACATATGTGCATTCACACAGACACACACACATTATATATATATTATATATATACACTCCTGGAAATTGAAATAAGAACACCGTGAATTCATTGTCCCAGGAAGGGGAAACTTTATTGACACATTCCTGGGGTCAGATACATCACATGATCACACTGACAGAACCACAGGCACATAGACACAGGCAACAGAGCATGCACAATGTCGGCACTAGTACAGTGTATATCCACTTTTCGCAGCAATGCAGGCTGCTATTCTCCCATGGAGACGATCGTAGAGATGCTGGATGTAGTCCTGTGGAACGGCTTGCCATGCCATTTCCACCTGGCGCCTCAGTTGGACCAGCGTTTGTGCTGGACGTGCAGACCGCGTGAGACGACGCTTCATCCAGTCCCAAACATGCTCAATGGGGGACAGATCTGGAGATCTTGCTGGCCAGGGTAGTTGACTTACACCTTCTAGAGCACGTTGGGTGGCACGGGATACATGCGGACGTGCATTGTCCTGTTGGAACAGCAAGTTCCCTTGCCGGTCTAGGAATGGTAGAACGATGGTAGAACTTACCTTAGGGGGAAAAAAGGTAAGTCTTTCCGCTCCCGGGATTGGAATGACTCCTTACCCTCTCCCGTAAAACCCACATCCTTTCGTCTTTCCCTCTCCTTCCCTCTTTCCTGATGAGGCAACAGTTTGTTGCGAAAGCTTGAATTTTATGTGTATGTTTGTGTTTGTTTGTGTGTCTATCGACGTGCCAGCGCTTTTGTTTGGTAAGTCACATCATCTTTGTTTTTAGATATATTTTTCCCACGTGGAATGTTTCCCTCTATTAATATATATATATATATATATATATATATATATATATATATATATATATATATAAACAAAGATAATGTGACCTACGTGGAATGTTTCCCTCTATGACGAAGCCAATTGCATGAAAAATACTGAAAGACTAATAAAAAAAATTCTATTCTATTCTATTCACTAACTATTGCCACATAGAATAACTCCAAAAGTATGATAGGAGCTGAAGAGTTTGTGGGGCAAAAGATGCATGGGACAATGGGGCCATAATATGACGTTGGTTTTTTGTTGCTAGGTGGGGTCGCAGTTGCATCAGAGATACGAAGGTCAACTTTTTTAAAATGGCATGCTATAGTTTGGTACTTATTTTTAGGTAGTGGCTTTCAAGACGAATCCAATGATGTGTAACAGTAAGGTCTTTGAAGGTCAATGAAGGTCACAAAGGTGGCATGAACGTCCACTTACAGAAGGTGTTCAAAGTGATGACCGTTGGTATCAATGCCATGCTGCAATCTTCTTATCATGGATTGAGTGGTATTCCTTATCACGTTGGCACTTATCGAAGCACATGCTCTGACAATTCTCTCTCACGTATCTTCAGGTGTAATTGGAACATCTTTATAAACAATGTCTTTTACGAATCCCCAGAAGAAAAAATCCAGAGATGTCAAGTCTGGTGAATGAGCTGGCCATGACACATCTCCTCCGCATCCAATCCAATGATATGGGAATTGTCACTGCAACTCATTGCTAAACATCAGCGAAAAATGTGCCAGATACCCATCATGTTGACACCACTTTCTGTTCCTTGTTCCTAAACGTATTTTTTTCCAATAACAGGCCTAATGTTTCTTGCAGGAATGTGGTGTACTTCCTACCATTAAGATTTCCTTTGATGAATTAGGGCCCTATAATTCTGTCCTCCAGAATGTCACATCATGCATTCACCGACCATGTTTTTCGTGTGCAACTTGCTGCAGCCAGCATGGATTTTCAGTTGCCCAATAATGCATGTTATTCAAATAAACATTTCCATGGTTCGTGAATGTAGCCTCATCAGTGAATAAAATCAAATTAATAAATATGTCATCCCTCTGCTTCTGAAGTTGAGCCCATCAGCAGAATTCAGTTCAATGCATACAATCCTTACCAGTTAATTCTTGGTGGAGACTGATTTGGTAAGGATGATATTTATGGTGATGGAGAACGTGAACAACACTACTCTGGCTCATTCCAGATTCCCTTTCATTTTACATGAACTAACTGCACAGTATATGAGAGAGAATTGTCAGAGCACGTGCTTCAATAAGTGCCGAAGTGATAAGGAATACCACTCAATCCATGACAAGAATATTGCATCACTGCACTGATACTAA
This sequence comes from Schistocerca nitens, assembly GCF_023898315.1. Taxonomy (NCBI): domain Eukaryota; kingdom Metazoa; phylum Arthropoda; class Insecta; order Orthoptera; family Acrididae; genus Schistocerca; species Schistocerca nitens. The sequence goes on from NC_064615.1 coordinate 772,120,537, forward strand.
TGGTCATCACTTCAAACACCTTTTGTAAATGATCGTTCATGCCACATTTTTGACCTTCATTGACTTTGAAAGACCTCACTGTTACATATCATTGGATTCATCTCGATAGCCGCTATCAGAAAGTAAGTACCATACTATAGCATCCCATTTAAAAAAACAAAGTTGACCTTCATATCTCTGATGTGACCCCACCTAGCAACAAAAAACCAACGTCATATTGTGGCTCCCATTGTCCCATGCAACATTTGTCCCACAAACTTTTCAGCTACTATCATAGTTTTGAAGTTATTCTATGCGGCAATAGTTAGTGACTCACACTGTGTATGCTTCATATATACTTTAGCACATTGCATTCTCATGTCTTTTCTCTACCTCTAAATGTGCTACCATCTGTTTATCTTTTGATTCTCTTTTGAATCTTGTTCTCTTTCTGCAGTTTCCATCATCAAACTCCTAAACTCTGACTTTTACAATTACACTGCAACCATACTTATAAAGAAAGTCAGTTCTGATACTAACATCCTTAGCATGGCCAGGAACCACAAAGCAACCTATATCAAAAAACTAATTTCCAATCTTAAAATCTAAAGAATTTCCCTCTTTCTTGCCTTAAATCATCCCCCCCCCCCCCCCCCAACTGCAGTCTTCACTTTAATCCCAGTTTCCGTCTACTCCACCAAATCTCTGCTTCTTATCTGTTGCCAGAATGGCTCAGATACAAGTGATGGACTAGATCCAAAATCTGATAGTGACAGTTGTAATTGGTTGAAGTTTCTCAATAACCACCCTCTTTAATTCAGTCTTTTCCAACAATCAGCTTAAACTTTGTCCCTGATCTTTTTATCCATTAAACAAACATTTTTATACATATTTGCACATTCTATACCTGCTTCATCTTTAAATAAATCCTTAATTACTTCCCTCATATTGTGGTCACCACTTAATCCTTGAATTTTCTTTGACATTTTAAATTTTAAAGAAACCCATTCTTCAGGAATCTGAGGCCCTCTGATTATTTTCCATAAAAACATATGTCTCCACTTCCTCCTTAGGGCAAAACTTGACTTTTCATTACTCAAATTAACTTCAGTTTTCCTCACTAATTCATAATTATCACACATAACATTATAGGTGCACCCACTGGTGTAGGGATAGCATTGACATATACAGCATTACCCACTGCTTCATCACCATGTGCACCCACTGGTACAGGCTCATCACATTCTGAATAAAAGCATGGGCTTCGCTTCAAGGAAGCTCACATACATTAATGTTTGAAGAACTCTCTCCATTACTCATCTCTGCATCTATGTACATAACCTCATTACCAATAATGCCATTATTCTTATTTGCTTTGCACCTTGTTTCCACATCACCACCTGTTTCTATTTCTGGCAAACCCCTGCCAATATTTTCGAAGATATGTGTGACAGCACTACACAAACAAATAAGCAGCTATTTTGAAAAACACAACCTCCTATGTAACAATCAGTTTTGTTTTCACAAGGTGAGAAATACAACAGCAGCTGTTTTGGAAATTATGGCTCAAATTTTCATAGCTCTTAAGGACAAAAACATGGTATCACAGCTATTACATGATCTAAGAAAAGCATTCAGTTCCGTTCCCAGTGACATTCTACTAAGAAAGTTGAGTTTTAAGGGATGCATGGGAACATGTTAGCTGTGATGAATTCTTATTTAAGAAACAGAAAACAATTTGTCTCAGTCATAAATGTAAATTCCTATATGCTCTAAATCAGCACAGGGGGTCCACAATGATCTATTCTGAGATCCTTCCTCTTCATTACAGCAATCAATGACGTGTCTAATAACATAGCTCACTCTGTCATGTACTATGCTCATGATACAATACTACTCACCACACATCAGAGAATTTCAGATCTGAGTACAAGAACAAAAGAAACTTTTGATATGACTTTAAGACTGGTTTGCAGCTACTAAAATCCCGTGTAATCCCAACAGAACTCACCTCAGACTGTTTTGCAGCTAATAAACTCATGTGTAATCCCAACAACTCCTAATGAGAATGTCAAATGAAGGAGAAAATAATTAAGAAAATTTTTTAGATTTTTATATTGACTCCAAACTCTACTGGAGGAACCACATATGTGAAAAAGTATCTTGGATGTCAGACCTTATTTTGAAACTTAGGAATGTAGTGAGTTTGGATTACTTTTTTTATGGTGGCGTACTTTGGACTACTCCAGTCAATATGTCATATGGTCTGATTGTATGGGGACACTCCACTCACATCAAGAATATTAAAAAAAAAAAAAAAATCTTATACATAATGTGTTAAACAGCTCATATTGAGTGCTGCCATCCTCTTTTTCCTAGGCTCAGAATACTCAGACTTATAAGTTTATACATATACACTATGTGATCAAAAGTATCCAGACACCTGGCTGAAAATGACTTACATGTTCGTGGTTCCCTCCATCGGTAATGCTGGAATTCAATATGGTGTTGGCCCACCCTTAGCTTTGACAACAGCTTCCACTCTCACAACCATATATTCAGTCAGCTGGCGGAAGGTTTCTTGGGGAATGGAAGCCCATTCTTCAAGATGTGCTGCACTGAGGAGAGGTATCAATGACGGTCAGTGAGGCCTGGCATGAAGTCGGCCTTCCAAAACATCCCAAAGGTGTTCTGTAGGATTTAGTTCAGAACTCTGTGCAGGCAGTCGATTACAGGGATGTTATTGTTGTGTAACCACTCTGACACAGGCCGTGCATTAGGAACAGATGTTCAATTGTGTGGAAAGATACAATCGCCATCCCTGAATTGCTCTGCATTGGTGGAAAGCAAGAATGTGCTTAATACATCAATGCAGGCCTGTGATGTGATAGTGCCATGCCAAACAACAAGGGGTGCAAGCCCTCTACATGAAAATCATGACCACACCATAACACCACTGCCTCCGAATTTTACTATTGGCACTACACACGCTGGCAGATGACGTTCACTGAGTATTCACCATACCATCGGATAGCCACTTTGTATACTTTGATTTGTCACTCCACACATCGTTTTTCCACTGTTCAATCATCCAATGTTTACACTACTTACACCAAGCGAGGTGTTGTTTGGCATTTGCCAGCATGATGTGTGGCTTGTGAGAAGCCGCTCTACCATGAAATCCAAGTTTTCTCACCTCCCACTTAACTGTCATAGTACTTGCAGTGGATCCTGGTGCAGTTTGGAATTCCTGTGTGATGGTTTGGATAGAGGTCTGCCTACTACACATTATGACCTTCTTCAACTGTCGGCGGTCTCTGTCAGTCAACAGATGAAGGTGACCTGTACGCTTTTGTGTTGTACGTGTCCCACAGAGTTCTGCAGAGTGCCCCATTCTGCTCTCTCATGATGTCTAATGACTACTGAGGTTGCTGATATGGAGTACCTGTCAGCAGGTGGCAGCACAATGCCCCTGACATGAAAAATGCATGTTTTTGGGGATGTCTGGATACTTATGATCACATAGTGTACATGACCATGCTCTATATTAAAAATAAGATTTCAGAATTTGCTGATAGCAGGTAAATTCATGAACACAACACCATATATAAGGCTAGCAAGAACTGAAAATACTCATAAAGTGATCCACTGAGAATTTTTGACAAATTACCAATCTATGTTCGATTTAGGGATCTGTACTGCTGGCTATGAGATCACCCATTTAACCATATCAAAGAATTATTTGAGATGCCTGAGAAGGATGTTAGCATTTAACACATTTCCCTATAGTTTATTGTATTATCAAGTGCTGTGGCTATTTTTGGCATAATTATGTTTTTATGTTTTGTATAATTGTTCTGTATAGTCTATCCAGTTATTATTGCACAGGTTTTATAACATACTATATATATATATATATATATATATATATATATATATATATATATATATATATATATATATATATATATTGTAATAACTTATTGGCACTTGTTCTCAGAAATTTTCCTGTAGTGTATTTTATTGGGCTGTGCTTAATATGTGTACTATAATTTATTGACATTAGTGTATTTTATTATTATGTATTGGTGTTTATTACTACATCCTGTATTATACTACAATGATGATGCCTATTTCATTGTAAAATGATCAATGGTGAATAAAAGTTCTTGATTCTTTAGTCTCTTTTGAATACCTCAGTAATTTTTGTTAAGCTAAACCCACACTGTTTTCTTCATTATCTTCTAGTTCAGCCTTCTTATTTCTAGCAAAATATTGCTAATCATAATTAGTTTCCTCATTGTTATATTTATTAATATTGCATTTATGATTAAATTTGTTGCACCTGTTCCAATTACTGTATTTATCAAAACCTTCCCACGTGTTTTCATTGCTGATAATAGCATCCAAGTTGCATATAACCACTTCTCTCCTTTGTATATAACTGTAACTCTTCCGCCTATTGTAACACCTTGTCTGGTACTATTCTTTGCGTAATTACTAGTGCCCCCCCCTCCCCCCATTCACCTTAAGTGAGGCTCTGGTCAGCTTTCTGACTGTCTGCTTCAGAAACTTGCAGCCTGTGCACTCTCTTGTCTTGGCTCTTGCCTTGCATCCTCTTTTCTCTCTTCAAAATTCTCTCTTCTTTCATTATATCATTATAATTCCCATTTTCTACCAGCTGCCTGTTCCTATTTCCTCCCTCCCCCCCCCTACGCCCTCCCCCTCCCCCCTCCCCCTCCCCCCCCCCCCCAACCGCTGCCCAATTCCTATTGTGATTATTATGTCTACTCCTATCAGCTCTCCTGACATTCCCATAATTTCCAATGAAATTATTATTATTGTAATTACTCCTGTCATGATTTCTGTTATTAACCCTCTGCTCAACAAATTTTGATCCATAATGCAGAGTTCTACCCATGTTTTCTATGAAATTCAGAAATTCCTACACAAAATCACTTGGACTGTGGATCATTTCCCACTACAATGATTCTGGAAGTCTCCTCTTTACTTTAGAGATTTCTGTAAGCATCACTAATAGCCTATCCAAATACATTTTTTTATTTATCTCTCTCACACAAAATTCCCTCATACTCTCTTTGCCCCTCATTTATCCTAGCCCATTCAAAAATTTATTTTATAACCCTACTTGATTAGCCTGCACCAAGAATTTATTTACATCAACAAACTACTCTGTGTGGTGATCACATAATACCTCAGGTCCCCCTTATAATTGGCGCTTTACAAATTTAATTTTACTCACCTCACCCATGCCAGCAACAAAATTACCCTTCCCACATGTGATGCCCCATCGCTAAATTTCTTCACCCAGCTGCTGCATTACCTACTGCATTTCTCTTCTTTCCTCTCTTGCTAACTTCCCCTTGTAGCTTTTCACTATTATCCTTTATACTTTTACAAAATTCAGACATGCCTACATTTACAGCCTTAAACTCTCCATTTGTTTGTAATTCATAAGTTATACACCTCTGTTCTTGTGCCGCAATTCACTACACATGATCACTTTCTACAGCTTTCACTTTGACTAGTACATTCTTTCTCAAGCTCATCAACTCTGAGACTACACCCCTCCACCACTTTATTTTATTTTCAGCTTTGTCTTTAATTTTATTGAATCTTATCAGCAAGCATGGATTTTATTTCCTCTATTTTTTACTCTGTACTCTCAAAGCTTGGTTGTAATTTTCCAAATCCAGTGGTCGTTTCTCCAGATTTGGATGTAACTTCACCTGCTAATTTCCCACTCAGTGTCTTTAGGAACAAGATAAGATCATTTTCTTGTACCCAATCTATTTCTGCCTTTGGTATACTAGGACTACTAGTATTGCTCCCTGCACCCTCTGAACTGATGCTCACTCTGTTTATTATCAATTTCTTTGGCCATGGTTGACGATATCAACATGAATTCACAATACAACCATTGATTGTACTTAGCTTGCATTTCCTACTCAACACATGCTACTTCTGCTAATCTGTGTTTTGTGAGCTGTTGATGCTCAGAATCAGAATTTTATTGTTTCATGATGTACATACATACATCGATATAAAGGAGACTTGTTAACCCACAAGTGGGTGTGCCATTTTTCGTAACACAAGCGGGCGCACGGCGCAGTTTGTGCGCAAGTAGAGGATAGCTTTCTTTGTGTATCAAGGTAAGTAATGTATGATCAGAATCACAGTTTAATCTTAGTTTATTTAAACAGGGAAAAAATATGAGCTTAACCACTGTTTTATTAAATAATAATGAAATAAAGTTGCTACTCACCATATAGCGGAGATGCTGAGTCACAGAGACACAAAACAAAAAGACTCTCACAATTAAAGCTTTTGGCCATTTAGGCCATTGTGACAATAGACACACATATGCACACACACTCAAGCAAATGCAACTCACACACATGGCTGCAGTCTCAGGTAACTAAAACCAAACTGTGAGCAGCAGCTCTAGTGTATGATGGGAGTGGTGACTCGGTGGGGTAAGGTGGAGGCTGGGGTGGGGAGGGGTAGGGATAGTATGGTGGGTGTGGTGAACAGTAAAGTGCTGCAGGCTAGACAGTGGGCTGGGGTGAGGTGGGGAGGGGGAAGTAGCAGAAAAGGAGAGAAATAAAAAAAAAAAGACCGGTTGTGGCAGTGGAATGATGGCTGTGTAGTGCTAGAATAGGGACAGGGAAGGGGCTGAATGGGTGAGGTAAGTGACTAACAAAGGTTTAGGCCAGGAGGGTTACGGAAATGTAGGATGTATTGCAGGGAAAGGTCCCATCTGCACAATTCAGAAAAGCTGGTGTTGGTGGGAAGAATCCATATGGCACAATCTGTGAAGCAGTCATTAGAATGAAGGATATCATGTTTGGCAATGTGTTCAACAAAAGGGTGGTCCACTTGTTTCTTGGACACAGTTTTTCAGTGGCCGTTCATGCGCACAGACAGCTTGTTGGTTGTCATGCCTACATACAGTGCAGCACAGTGGTTGCAGCTTAGCTCGTAGACCACGTAACTGGTTTCACAGATAGCCCTGCCTTTGATGGGATAGGTGATGTTAGTGACTGGACTTGAGAAGGTGGTGGAGGGGGATAATATGGGATAGGTCTTGCATTTAGGTCTGTTACAGGGGTATGAGCCATGAGGTAAGGAGGATAGTGGGCAGGACATCGTCCGCCACACCCACCATACTATCCCTCCCCCTCCCTGCCCCATCCTCCTCTATACCCGCACCCAGTCACCACTCCCATCATGTACTAGTGCTGCTGCTCACAGTGTGGTTTCAGTTGCCTGAGACTGCAGTCATGTGTGCGAGTTGTGTTTGCATGAGTGTGTGTGCATGTGCTTATGTGTGTCTATTGTTGACAAAGGCGTTAATGGCAGAAAGCTTTAATTGTGAGAGTCTTTTTGTTGTGCCTATCTGCGACTCAGGATCTCAACTATATGGCAAGTAGCAACATTCCTTCTCATAATATTGTTACACTCCATCCTGGATTTTCCATTATTTAATAATGAAATAAATTTTCACTATAACACTCTGTTGTCAGGGGCAGGTGTTGCAGAGAGAGTAATGACCCACTTGAAGTATTAAGCAGTGCAGCTGCATCACATCCCAACCAGCTGTTTATTTGATCACTAATTATCTCATAGACAACTGTCTCAATGTGGGATTATGTTGCTAGTTTGTAATCAGGGTCATTTTCTTGCACGGATGTACATTTTTACTTACCTAGCTCACTTTGTGTTTTATATTACTACTGCTCACTTGGACAAATGGCTATACAATTTATTGCTGTGTTACGTGAACCAATAATGAAAGAATGGGTATGGGTTTGCAGTTGTGAAACAACAATGGTACTGCACAAAGTCATTTTATTTTTCATTGTTGTACTACATGCACAGGTGCTTCCTCTCAAGGGTTAACATAGGTAATGTACAAATTAATATAGATAATGTACAAAGAATAAAAACTGTCTTAATTTACAAAAATCATTACTAATGTATTTATTATTCTACATAGAAATCTTCATCACCATTTAAAAATTCCAAGAGTGAATAACAACATTTTTGCACTGGGATTGCAGTAATCTTATCTTCAGTAAACCTAGTTACATACTGTGAAACTTTTTCATTTTTAATTTATTATAATTTTTTGTGGCCATTTAATGAGGAGTCTGGGAGTAGAGTATTAGTCTATGAGATGGCAACATGAAATTATCTTTGTTTCTTGTGTTGTACTAATACATATGTTGAAAATGGTCATCTGTAAATAATTTTGGATTGATATAGATAAAAACAAACTGTTCATAAATGTAAATACATGGCATGTTTAAAATTTTTAGATCCCTGAATGAAGGTGTGACCTTCACCTGCTTTATTTCTGCATTGATTGTCCTCAGTGTCAACGTACGGCATTGCTACACTGTCTGAAAAATGGGGTTTGTAATTTCAACACAGACTCAGGTGCACAGTTGTGTTTCACAGTTGTTTACTTTCACTGTTCACAACCCCCCAATAATACAGTGCTCCATTTTTTTTTTTTTTTTGTCTTTTGTTAAGCCTCATTAACAGGTTGCAGGCAATCATCCACATACTGCTACAATAGTTTACTGAAGAACATCTATGAGCAGTAAAAACCTAATCACACATTTCACAGTCTTTCAAATATTATAGTACATATTGAACAGACACTGTCATTGTTTACAATTATTTCACAGTTAAATCAATGCATTGTTGTTGTTCTAACCAACGTAGGTTTCTTGTCTGAAATTCGGCCTTGGACTGACTCTCTCAGGACCAAAAACTGGCCCTTATATCCAAAATTATTTGTTTAAGTAATGAAATTAACATATATAGTTATGCAAACAATATTTTTGACAAAACTGTTGATTACTTTGGAATTAATTAAGAGCTGGCTTTGCTAACATGTTTTCGAATAGAGCCAAATAGATCCTTAAAGAATGCTACTGTTTCATCTCCCAAATGTTTATAATTAGTACTGAATTTATATTTGTTTATACACCAACAATATAATTTAAGTTAGGAAACAATTACTGCTTTCATCTATAACAAAAGTATTAACTAGTAATAGTCAGAATAAATTATAAAATCAATTGCATACATAAAACTAAGCACAAAATTAGATCTGGTGTCATATTCTTTAAAACTGAGAGCCAACCTTTCTCTGTTATGAAAATGCAGATTATACTCACCTATGTTAATGGTAATTAGTCAGAAATGAAAAAGATTAATTTTAAGGAGGCAGATGGCAAAACAAGATGGGAAGCAAAAATATTCCAGCTTGCTTTGTCACAAAGGTCAGCTTGACTCTCTAAGCTTAATTTTAAACATATTTCTAATAATATATTTCTTAACTAATAATATTCTATTTACACTGCTTGCATTCCCCTGAAAGATCATTCCACATATTGCAATGGCTTTGAAATAGCTGTGGTAAACAACTTTCCTAGGGGCAATGGCACTTGCATAGGACATTATTATCATTGTGAATGCTAGACTGTTTAGTTTGTCTGGAAAGTGACTTCTATGTGAAGACAAGGATAGTTATAAAACTACCCCAGGAATTTAACAGATTCTGCTTCCCTAAGTAGCAGATTTTTATGGACAATATGGAAGTCACTTAATTTTGACTTTTTAGTTTTAGAATTTGTGATGTGGTTTTTCTCATGTTTAGATTTAATAGATTTATATCAAACCCATGTTCTAAGGTATTTAGAGTGGCAATGACTCTAGGGAATTTGTTCTGTGGTCTCACTTTCAATGCGTACAGATGTGTCATCTGGAAGCAAAAATGAGAGTGATGTTATATTGAGCAGTAAATCATTTACATAAAATAAAAACAGGATTGGACCTAAAGTGCAATGCCCTGTGAAATAATTTTCCATTCTGAGAAACAAAACACTTTCCTGGGGGTCCTGATCTTGCTTGCACTGAAGATCACCAAAAAGCTCAGATACCTCAGCCAAAACACTACAAATGGTCGACTTGGAGATATTAAATACCTTTGTGAAACATATGACTAAGGGCATTGGGCTTAGTTATCAGAGCCTTTAATATGATGAACCTAGAAATGGAATGCACATATACACACTGCCCTTATAGTAATTCTATTGGTATTTCCAGGCCTTACCAAACCCCAACTCAAGGCTTGGTTACCTGTCTCAAGATCAAACTCAGGATTCACCCATGGTCTAGGGGCAGCGTCTTTGATTAGAAATCAAAATGTCTTCAGTCCAGGATTTGAACCAACCATTACTTAAAAATTCTGGATAATAATCAGCATTGGTGGCTAAATACTTCTGGCATAAGAAGTCACCCTTATTCTGCAAACAGCCTTGCCAAAGAGGGTGGAGGAGTGGACAGAGTTTCAGCGCATTTTGTTGTCCTTAGTGTGGGAAACTGCCCCTAAGGACAGAAGAATCATCAATGATCAAGGGCATGAGAATGGAGAAGGCAATGGATGCCACTGCTTTGAAGACACATAATGTGCATCCACAGGACATGTAGCATGTAATGGTAAAATTGTCATGATGAGCTCTCCATTGGCAAAATATTCTGCAACACTCCCCCATTCAGATCCCTGGGAGAGGACTGCCAAGGGGGAGGTGACCATGAGAAAAAGATTGAATAACCAATGAAAGAATAACATTCTGTGAGTCTGGGCATGTCAGAAGCTTCAATGTGGATGGGAAGCCAGAAAATCTGAAAAGGGAACTGCAAAGCCTAAATCTAGGTATAGTGGGGGTCAGTGAAGTGAAATAGAAAGATGACAATGATTTCTAGTCAAAATGAGTATAGGGTAATATCAACAGCAGCAGAAAGTGGTATAAAGGGAGTAGGATTTGTTATGAATAAGAAGGTAGGGCAGAGAGTTACTTACTGGGAACATTTCAGTAACCAACACTGTCAATGATAGCTCAGGTACATATACCAGGGTTGCAAGCTGGAAATGAAGAGATAGAGAAAGTATATGAGGGTACTGAATAGGTAATGCAGTTCATAAAGCAGATGAAATTCTAATAGTCACGGGGATATGGAATGCGGCTGTAGGGGAAGGAGCAGAAGAAAGGGTTATGGGAGAATATGTCTTGGTACAAGGAATGATTGAGGAGAAGGACTAACTGAGTTCTGTAATAAATTTCAGCTAGTAATAGTGAGTACTCTGGTCAAGAATCACAAGAGGAGGAGATATACATGAAAAAGGCTGGAAAATACCAGAAGATTTCAGCTAGATTACATCATGGTCAGACAGAGATTCCAGAATCAGATCTGTGGTTGTAAGGCTTACCCAGGAGCACATATAGACTCAGATTACAGTTTAGTAGTAATAAACAGTAGGCTGAAATTTAACAGACTAGTAAGGAAGAATCTATGTGAAAAGAAGCAGGATATAAAATTACTAAGGAATGATAAGATATGCTTTTTGTTCTCTGCTGCTATAGATATTACAACAATGAGTAACTCAACAGATAGTTTAGTTGAAGAGAAATGGATGTCTCTAAAAGGGGCACTCACAGAAGTTGGGAAGAAAAACAGAAGTTGGTAAATTGGAAGAAACTATGGGTAACAGAAGAAATAATTCAGTTGATTGACAACAGAAAGGAAATAGAAAAATGTTCAGGACAATTCAGGAATACAGAAAAACAAGTCACTTAGGAATTAAATAAACATGATATAGAGGTAAGTAAAGGGAAAATGGCTGCAGGAAAAATTTATCAGAAAAGAAATGACTGTTGGAAGGACTGAGTTAGCATATAGAAAAGTCAAAACACACTTTGGAGAAATTAAAATCGAGGGCACTAACACTGCACCAGAGTGCACTGGGAATTCCACTGTTAAATGAAGAGGAGAAAAAAGTCAGGTGGAAAGAGTACACTGAAGGTCTGTATGAGGTGGAAGACTTGTCTAATAACATGACAGAAGAAGACACAGGGGTCAACAGAGAAGACAGAGGAGATCCAGTATTAGAATCAGAGTTTAAAAGCGCATTGGAAGACTTAAGATCAAATAATGCAGAAGGGATAGGCAAAGTTCCATTGGAATTTCTAAAATCATTCAGCAAAATTGACAACAAAATGACTATTCATGTTGTTGTGTAGAAGGCATGAGTCTGGCAATATACATCTGACTTTTGGAAAAATATTATCCACATAGTTCTGAAGACTGTAAGAGCTGAGAAGTGTGAGAATTATTGTACCAACAGCTTAACAGGTCATGACCTAAGTTGCTGACAAGAATAATATACAGAAGAATGGAAAAGAAAAGTAGGATATGTTAGATGACAATCAGTTTAGCTTTAGAAAAGACAAAGGCACTAGGGAGACAACCCTGATGTTAGATTAGATTAGATTAGTTTACGTAAGGAGTTGGTCACTAGTAAGTCTTTCAGGCTCCTTTTAAACTGATCTTTATTTGTAACTAAATTTTTTATGTTTACTGGCAAATTATTCAAGATGACAAGATGAGTGTTCCTGAGTAGTGGACCCAAGTCCTTGTGCAGATCATTTTTGTTCCTGGTATTGTATGTATGAACTGAGCTGTTTGTTGGAAAAAGAGATATATTATTTAGGACAAATTTCATTAATGAGTAAATATACTGAGAGGCAGTAGTTAGTATACCCAGTTCTTTGAAGAGGTTTCTACAGGACGTCCGCGAATTTACTCCACAAATAATACGGATTACTCGCTTTTGGAATCTGAAAACTTTTGTTTGACTTGAAGAGTCAATATTATACCATATGACATTAGGGAATGAAAGTAGGCAAAGTATGCAAGCTTTTTCATTTTTATGTCGCCTATGTCTGCTAACACTAGAATTGCAAATACAGATTTTTTAAGGCGTTTCTGCAGTTCTGTGGTGTGCTCTTCCCAACTGAATTTATTATCAAGTTGTAATCCCAGGAATTTAAGACTGTCAACCTCTTCTATCTGCTCTTCTTCGTATTTTATGCATATGCTGGGTGGAAACCTCTTACAGGTTCTAAATTGCGTATAGTGAGTCTTTTCAAAGTTTAATGTCAGTGAGTTGGCTTTAAACCATTTATTAATATCCATGAAAATATCATTAGCAGATCATTCTAGAACTACACTTGACATACTATTTATTGCAATACTTGTGTCATCTGCAAACAAAATGAACTCTGCTTCTGGCAGTGTAACTGATGAGAGATCATTAATGTACACAAGAAAAACCAATGGCCCTAAGATGGATCCTTGTGGGACACCACATATAATTTCTTCCCATTCTGATGATGACTGATGACTTAATTCACTAGTCCCTTGCACTGACACCCTTTGTTTCCTGTTAGTGAGGTATGACTTGAACCATTTTGCAGCACTGCCCGTGACACCATAGAATTCTAATTTACTTAAAAGGATGTTGTGGTTCACACAATCAAATGCCTTTGACAAATCACAGAAAATATCTGCTGCTTGTAATTTGTTATTTAATGAATTAAGTACATTTTCACTCTAGGTGTAAATAGTCTTCTCGATATCAGAACCCTTCAGAAATCCAAACTGTGTTCTTGATAATATGTTATTTGTGGTCAGATGGTTGAGCATCTACCTCTACATTACTTTTTCTAAAATTTTTGAGAATTATGGCAAAAGTGAAATTGGTCTGTATGTTGTGAAATATAATGTAAGCAAGACTAAAGGAAAATCATGACACGTTTATGGGATTTGTTCACCTGGAAAAATATTTGACAGAGTCAAATGGTGTAAGACGTCTCAAAGTTCTGAGTAAAATAGAGGTAAGCCATAGGGAGCGATGGGTGATCTACAGTATATACAAGAACAAAGAGGGAATACTAAGACTTAAACACCAAGAACAAAGTACTTGGATTAAATAGGGTATCAGACAGGACTGTTGTCTTCCACCCCTACTGTTCAATCTATACATCAAAGAAGCAATGATGGGTATAAAAGAAAGGTTCAGAAATAGAATTAAAATTCAAGGTGAAATGATACCAATAATACAATTTGCTGAAAATGTTGCTATCCTCAGTGAAAATGAAGAAGCATTACATGATCTTCTGAATGGGATGAACAGTCCAATGAGTGTAGGACAGAGGTTGAGAGTAAATCAAAGAAAGACAAAAGCAATGAGAAGTGGCAGAAATAAGAACAGTGAGAAACTTAACGTTAGGATTGATTATTATGAAGTAAATGAAATTAAAAATTCTACTGACTGGGCAGCATAATAACCAATGATGAATGTAACAAAGAAGACATCAAAAGCAGACTAGCACTGGCAAAAAGGGCATTCCTGTCCAAGAGAAGTCTACTAGTATCAAAAATAGAACTTAATTTGAGGACAGAAATTGTGAGAATGAATGTTTGGAGCACAACATTGTATGGTAGTCAAACATGGACTGTGGAAAACTGGAACAGAAGAGAACTGAAGTACTTGTAATATGGTGCTACAGATGAATGTTGAAAATTAGGTGGACTGATAATGTAAAGAATGAGAATATTCTGTGCAGAATCAAAGAGGAAATGAATATGTGGAAAACACTGACAGTAAGATGGGACAGGATGATAGGACATCTGTTAAGACATCAGGGAATAACTTCCATGGTAATAGAGAGAGCTTAAGAGCGTGAAAACTGAAAACTGTAGAGGAAGACAGAGATTGGAATTCATACAGCAAATAATTGAGGATGTAGGTTGGAAGCACTACACTGAGATGAAGAGTTAGTGCATGGAAGAGGGCTTTGTGGTGGACCACATGAAACCTGTGAGAAGACTGATGACTAAAAAAAATAAATAAATAAAATTAAAACAAAACAAAATAAAATAAAATAAAATAAAGAAAGAGGTCCAATCTCCCTGTGCCCAGGGTAGAATCTAAACTCCTCAAAGCCTCACACTCATTGTCAAAATATTTAAGTTCAGCAGCTGTTCACCTCCTCAAAGCATAAGCAAGTCCCCACAGTCACCCTGCAAGAGCACAGCTATGACACCCCCATTAAACATGTTGGTCTGGATAGTAAACTTTTTCTCAGAATTGGGAATGGCTAGCACAGGAGGATTACCCAAGACAGTCTTAATAGCCTTGGAAGCAGACCATTGGCTCTTCCCCCAGACAAAGGTCTCCCATTTTTATAGAGATTGTTAAGGGGCAGCAGCAAGTTGGAAACAACTGGCAATGAACTTCCTGAAAAAAATGGCTATGTCAATGAACATGGCCACTGCCTTTTTATTCCTTGTGGGAGGAAATTTCCTTAAATCAAAGGTACGTTTGTGGTTGATCCTAGTTCCATCACCTGACACCAGGTACCCCAAGAAGGAAATGTGCTGCCTAGCCAAGGTAACCTTTGACAGCATAACTGTCAATCCAGTCACTTGAAGCCTGAGTAACACCTGCTCCAGAAGCCTCTAATGTTTATCAAAGGAAAGGTTATACACCAAAACTTTATCCAGCCATAGCTAAATTTTAGATCTCCCAGAACCTGATCTAAAATTTGGGAGAGCACTGCAGCACCAGTAGAAACACAAACGACATTCAATTAAACTAATAGAGGCTCTAATTGGTACAAAATGCAGTAATATGCTTGAAAAACTCAGTCAAAGGTATCTGATAATAAGCTTAATTAAGATCAAATACAGAAAAATAATGGATCTTGGAAAACCAATTGATACCATTGTGAAGGTCAGGGAGTGGCACCAATTCCAGAATAACCTCTTTGTTAAGTGCTCTGTAATCGATCACTATTTGGCAATACTTGCCTTGCCCTTTGGGCACCAAAAATATCAGAGAAGCATACATGAATTTGATAGCCTGATGACCCCATCCCAAAGCATGCCATAATCTTCTGCTGTAATATTCTGATCTTCGGAGAGGATAATTGATATGGGGTTTTACATCCAGGAATGTCATCAATCAAACAAATTTTATATTATGTTTGGTCCACTGCTGCCAACTGATTGTAAGGACATTAGGGAAGTCCCTTAAAATGCCCCCAACCACTTGACCTCATTTCCACTAAGATGATCAACCTCAAACTTGAAATGCCCTATTTCAACAGAATTAACATTATTAGTGGTACAGCAAGAATGGGGGGTTACCTTCTCTGAATGACAAAACTTCAAAGATGAAGTTGTCACTACTACAACTGAGCATCAAATCAGTTCTGTGAATAAAGTGTTAACCAATAATCAGGCTGACAATGAAGTTTTTAACCACAATTAACTTCATAGGCCAAGAAAAATTACAAGTAGACCATCTCCCTTGCACCTCCCCCACCAAAGGCAGCTCCTGCTCATTTCCAACCTGACATCTCTGCAAAGTAGGGCACTAGAGAGGGATCTTGCACAAATTCCTGGATTCCAGATACCAACTGTAATCCAGCAATGAAACAAAACTCTCTGAATCCAAAAGGCCACAGGTAGATTCTTGGTTAAGATGAGGACATAAATATGGAAGAGAAAGATTCCTAACAGCCACAATATGTGCACAGTGTGCAGGGGCCTTGCCCAAAAAGAGTTTATTATACCCCCAGTGGTGTCAGCAGTTGGATCGTGCCTAATCAAACACCTGCACACAAAGTGATCATCCACGACACACTGAAAACAACTGTTATGGTCTGGGGAGTTGGGAAGTAGCTCACATAAGTTGTTAGTACAGGGATGAGCCATGGGCTTGGGCCCTTTTCCTTGATAATGCTGTTCATCTGGGAATCTAAGTGCCTCTGCAGAAAACACCAACTCATGGAAAAGGTGGTAGGTCTTCAATAGAAAACATTATATGAGCAGTCTTCCGGCCTCATCCCATCCAATCTGTTTGAAACACCATCCTGCTCCATAACTTTAATCTGAAAGGCAGACACCACAGTGTGAACATGCTCAATATATTCAGCCAGGGTTTCCATGTAACCTTTTACCTGTGAATAATGTGCACATTTGAGCTCATGTCAAACGCTTGATGATAACTTCTGTTCTATTATACAGGCTCTTAACTCACCTAAGGGGCCCTGATCTTGCAAAATCCAGAAAACAAATTACTCAAGAATCCTTAGTATGAAGGATACAACAAACAAAGGATAATGGATTGCGAAATTTGCAAGGCATCAGCATGGAGTTCAAAACACACAATCAACCACAAAACTTGTCAGCCTGGGCTAACTGAGAATTAGACAGCTCCAAAGCATCATGAAGCAAATGTATGATCATGTGAGGCAACTTAGCACAAAAATCAGGAATGGATCTATTAAAGCACTGGATGTTTATATGCTCTGAAGCCTGGTATGATCAACTCACAATGAGGGCACCCTTCTCCATACCATCCACTTCCCCATCTAAACTCAAGGTACTTGCACTGACTTGTAACTCCTTCACACTCACCATCAACTGATTAACCATGTCCTCCTTATTAAGCTGAAAATACCTTAAATCAGTAAGATTGTTATCCCAGTGAAAGAGCTGGGCCTAAACCCTACACAGCTCTTTTCGTGTAGGCTGACTACCCTCAAGGAACTGGATATTGCTGTGCAGTTCAGCCAGTACTGCAGAGCAAGTCTCAGAAGATATGTCAACAGGATTATCCAACACCACACACAAGCTGGCTACCAGCCCAGTGACACCTCCCTCGATTGGCAGCTGTTGCTTAATTTCATTTTCCAATTGGTCGTGTTTGAAATATGACAGACCAAGGCAACCTCTGTGTTCCATTGTAGCATATTGTTTTCCTGTAGCAAATCAAATACAATTTTTAGAATAACTTCATCTGATGAATGATGTCAAGGAAGAAGCCACTTCTCCCCCCCCCCCTTCCCCCCTGGCCCTCCCTTTACTGGTGGAAATTGACCATGCTCTGCTACCAATGAAACTGAACTGTGAAACTGGAACTGCTTGTGGAAGACTAAGCTCTGGTTATGAACTCGTTCATCATTTCTCGCAGTTTGAATTTTTTTTAAGGAGATAATCACATTGAGAAACAGTTAATTTGACCCACAGAATTTGAACTGTAAAACAGTTCATGACAGTACAAGTTCAAATATTAAGGAACGGGATGTTGCTACTCGACATATAATGGAGATGCTGAGTCACAGATAGGCACAACAAAAAAACCCTCACAAATGAAGCGTTTGGCATTTCATCAGACACACACACACACACACACACACACACACACACACACACACACACACACACACACACACACACACACACACACACGCAAACGCATCTCACACACACATGACTGCAGTCTCAGGCAACTGTAGTGTGGCTACAGTTGGCTGAGACTACAGTCATGTAAGTGTGAGTTGTGTTTGCGTGAATGTGTGTGCATGTGAGAGTTGTGTTTGTGTGAGTGTGTGTGTGTGTGTGGTGTGTGTGTGTGAGTTGTGTTTGCGTGAGTGTGTGTTTTGTCTATTTTTGACAAAAGCCTTATGGTCCAAAAGCTTTATTTGTGACAGTCTTTTTGTTGTGCCTATCTGCGACTTAGCATCTCCTCCATATGGTGAATAGCAACTTTCCTTTTCATAATATTGTTACTATCCATCCTGGATTTTCTATTGCTTGATTTGAGTTCAAATATTGTGTTTCCTACTTCAATTATTTTTTTTAAGAAAAGGAGGGGGGGGGGGGGGGGCGTGATTTAAAATTCCTAATTGAAACAGTGCTGAGTGACAATCATAACAACTACAGAATTGACATATAAGATGCTGGACAAATACTGAATATTGAATAATTTGTGAATTTAATAAACTGAACAGTTACAAAAACTTATAATTGTATTTAAAACAATAGCAAGTTATCAGTAGGCCCTGAAACGATTTCAGAACAAAAATTTTAAGAAAGGTCTCTTCTAAGAGAGTAATAATTAGTAAGAATAGAACTGAATAACAAGTGTTTGGGTCAAGGGCTGTATATCACAAAGATTGCACCAGCACTTATGATCAAGCTGCTATAAAATTTCAGAATATGAGGCACTGAGGAACAAGTGGCTGAAGATTACATAAGTAAAGGCAAACTAAACTTAGACAGCTGATGAACCAACATGAAAGGTGACCACAGAGGTAAGTGACAGTTTCAGACCTCACATTGCCTGACAAACAGCATGCTGGATTTGCTCTGACGCACATAGCAATACACAGCCACTCCAGTAGCAGATCCTCCCATGTCCCACAACCAGGATGAGAAATGCTGCCAGGTAGGATGCAGCACAGGGAAGGAATTGCCTAAGCAAGACAGGTCAAATGAAATAGTAATACAGGCACAATAGCTCTTCACCAAAGGAAGTGCAAGATAAATAGACACCTAAGCCCCTTCAATTGGGTGCCATTAAATGACAATTTTTTAAAAAACAAACTGAATCAACATATTGCCCACTAAGTTAGAATTTGAGTATACATTAAATTATGTACTAAACAAATTCACTCACTAAAAGCTCTAAGGGAGACAAAACAAATTTAATGCAATTTGCAACACCAGTTAATAAAATTGAAAACTGTTACAATTACTTGCCCTGAGAGATTGTGAGAAAGGTCAAATAGCACCCCCAAAATTTTTGGGTGTTGAGGCACGAATGTAAGTCCTGAGATTGATGCAGCCAGGTAAGAACAGCCAAACTAGATCTTATCTCGGAATCAGACAGGGCAATGGCGAGCAACAAACTGATGTCTCCTTATTAATTGCCTCAATAAACACCTCGAGGAACTGGTCTCGCCATACATCTGAAACATAACTAAAACCAGTACATATTACAACATGAACATAAATCAAATAAATAACCAAGATTAATCACAAATGAGCAGAAACTTGTATAATGCTAGCATCCCAGGAAGGGAGAATATTAAACAACAACAACATGCCCTGAAACCTTTAGCTCAGAACAATAACCTTAAATACACTATGAGGTCACTACGAAGGCCACTGACGATATCTTTCAGAGGAGTTTTTACAAATTATTTGATTAGAGTGACAAAGATCTTAATAGGGGAACAATTACAAATGGAACACCTTGAGCCTATATTGAAACAAACACACTCACAGTAACATTACTGAAATTCTGGAGATCAATACAATGCAAGAGGAAGGTATAGGCAGCACACCTAAAAACAACTCACAGCATCAGCAACCACGTGGCTGAGCATCTCACCAACTGCACAAGGAAACTGTAGACTCTTGCAAGGGGCACATGGCATTCAGGTTAATGTAGCATAAACTGCCAGGAATGTGGTGGGTCAATCCACTTAGCCTTTGAACAGATTGCAACAAAAAGATACCTTTCCAAATACCAAGCATTCTTGGTTTGCTGTAGATCAACTTTCCACCATAACAGTTCCCGCATACAAGGCAGCACAATATTTCAACACAGGCTCTGCCTTGTGCCCCAATAGCCATCTCTTCCTCTCTGCCTTTCCCCAGAAAGCCCAGTCTCGCCCTCAGTTCAGAGATCACTGCAAAACTTGCTATTGTGTGCAGCTATATCACATCATGGTGTGTCAGAATGGTGAAGTCATGACTGTAGGCCGAGTAGCAGGTATTGATATGAGCCAGTGTGGCTCAAAAGAAATAAAAAAATGCATCTCTCTCCCTCTCTCTCTCTCTCTGTGTGTGTGTGTGTGTGTGTGCACGCGCGTGCGCGCACACACATGCATGCATGTACATGTGGACATCTGCATGTATGCCACTTTATTGCCAAATGAAGTAAAACTCTAATATGATGTATTACCTCTTTGCTAACAAAACACAACTCAGTCACCAAGTGAGGTGGCGTAGCGGTTAGGTCACTTGACTTGCATGTGAGAGGATGACGGTTCAATCCCACATCCGGCCATCCTGATGTAGGTTTTCCATGATTTCCTTAAATTGCTTTAGGCAAATGCCAGGTTGGTTCCTTTGAAAGGGCACGGCTGACTTCCTTCCCTGATATGATGAGACCGATGACCTTGCGGATTGGTCTCCTCACCCAAATCAACCCCCAACAACTCAGTCTTGAGTGTTACAAGAGTGTAAATACATTATGGACAAGAGGAGTGGAGGGGGGAGGGGTCAGGGTGGGGATGCAGGACACAGTAGGCTCAGACATATTCAAGCAACCCACTGATAAAATCTTTTAGAAATGAATGAGTTATAGAATGTCTGTCAATGGAGTAGCAGACACAACTTCCTGAGCACAACATTTCATTGCTCTCCACCCCCCATCCGCACTTTGGGCACAACACTTTCTTTTGGCTTTGCCCCCTTGGCATGCACCCAGGGTACAACAGTACTCTTTATTTTCAGACTCCCCCCCCCCTCACTGCTCCCCCATTTATACTAATGTAATACATAGAGTTTACTTTAATAATAATATATTTCACAGAAAATCTCATTTGCCTTGGAGACCATTTGGCACCCATCTGCAAACAGCTCCTGGGGCAAAATAACCAACCTTGCCCCCCTACACTACGCCACTGTGTGTATCATCACATAACACTTCTGCTCTCCATAAATCCCTCCTCACCCTTTTGCATCAGGACTGGTTTTCATAATCGAGTGCTCCCCTGGTGACCATTTTGGGTAAAATTTTCCGTTTGGACCTCTAATGATAGAAAGCTGATCAGTTTTTTTAAAAATAACTGCAACAATTGCCAATTGTGTGATATTTTTGTTGATAAATGGCAAGTTTTCAGTGACACAGGAAATTCAAGTGTATTTTGATTCACTGATTTTAATTTAATGTTGGGTGTAGTTATGTTTGTGAAATACTGAAATATTCCAACCACAGAGTTCTTTTAGTTTACAAATAATGACTCCAGTGCTAACATTAAACTGCTGTTGATAGGTAATTAGGCTATCATATAGCCCATACATATTTTTAATTTACCATGAAGGCCAATTCACACTGGCTGTCACTTCATGTCACATCACTTCCCATCCTGTCAAAACATTCTTCAATACACGTCAAATGGCTCTATCCACCCTTGCTGCCCCATCACATCATGTCACATTGTGGTACTGTCAGGATTTCTCTGGAGGAAAATTTTGACACCTGATGTCATCCATCCATTGCCGCTCAAGTGACCCAGTAGGTGGAACTTATTTGTATGTTGTAAGGCATTTGTAGTGTTACATAAAGAAATGCACTGAAACCTTCAGACACTGCAAGTTGTTTTTTTGTATTTGTAGCACACCTATTTATTGTTAAGTAGTTCTCTGAATTGTGTGTGAAACAATTTTGCAAGCATCAGTGATCAATATTTGCATGGTATCACTAGTGAACCTCAGTACAAATAAGGCACTTAATCTATTAAAAGCCAAATACTACATGTAAAGAAAACCTATACAGGGTGATAAAAAAAAGTGTCGAATACTTCAAGAGATGGTAGTACTCATCATAACAACAAAAATAAGACCAACAAACATGGGTCCAGAAATGCATAGTTTCCAAGATAAACACACGCTTATAGGACGGGCTGTGTGATGCTTGGTTGCAGATATTAGCATAGTTATTGCATTGGCACTCCATCAAATGTGTCACCATGGTATTGTGATATCTTACTCAGAGTACTCTACCTACTATTAGGTGGACTGCAGTCAATCATGTAGTTCGAGTCATTAGTTTTCATCATGTTTGTGTGCGTTATTGTACAGTACTATCAACTCTGGGTATGTATCAAGTTGTTTTACTTTCTTCCAAATGCAGATTCACTTATGTGTTTACTGTTATTTTGCTGTTTGTGCGTACAAATGGTGTAGTACATTTACATTTTTTCTCTTTAAACACTTGTTAGCAATGGAAGCCACTACTTGACAAGTGAAATGGCAGGTATGATATTCTACTATGATTTAGCAAATGGACATAGCCTGTGAGCCCATGCCCTCTGCCATGAAAAATACCCACAGCACAGAGTGCCCTCAGACAAACTGTTCATCAGACTTTTCTAGTGTCTGAGGAGCACAGGTACCCTTGCACCTTGGAAGACTGACAGTGGAGGGCCCCACCCAGTCTGCACACCTGACGTGGAGGAGCATGTGCTATGTTTGGTGGAAGAAACCCCTGGGACCAGTGTGTGCCAATTAGCAGCAGTAGAAGGCATGTCTTACACTCTTATCTGGGGAGCACTTAATAAACAATTGCTGTACCCATATTATCTACAGCACATTCAAGCTCTAAGTTCACAGGACCACCATGGCAGATGATGGTTCTGTCAATGGCTGTTGAAGAAGCATTATGCAGATCCACTGTTCACATCTAAGACATTATTTACTGTTGAGGCAGGGTTCACAAGAGATGGTGTTGTGAATTTCCATAACTGACATGTTTGAGCAGATGTAAATCCCCAAGAAATTCAGGAAAGGGGGCATCAACACTGATTATCAATCGATGTATTTGCAGATGTACTTGGTGATAAATTAACAGGACCATATGTGATACCACAAAGGTTAACTGGGGAAAATTATCTTGACTTTCTCATTAATGTTTTACCTGTCTTACTGGAGGCTGTGCCACTGCAGCAATGAATACAAATGTGGTTCTTGTGTGATGGTGCATCAGCACACTTTCTTCACAGTGTCCATGAACATCTGATGCAGACATTCAAGGACTGCTGGATTGGTTAGGAGGGCCCCACACTTTGGCCTGCTCATTCCCCAAACCTCAGTCCCCTAGACTTTTGGTTATGGGGACATTTTAAGGAATTGGCATACACCATGCCAATCAGCAATGTGTGAGCACTACAGGATCGTGTGTTCAATGTGTGCCAGAAGGTACAACAACAACTGGGTATACTTCAAAGGGTGCATCATTCCTTATGCTGGAGGACAGAGGGGAGCATTGTCATGAATGGACACCATGTTGAACACCTCCTGTAAACACATGATTTCTGCAGAAACTATGCACTTCTGGACCCAAATTTATTGGATTTATCTCAGAAAGTTGCATTTATGGACCTATGTTTATTGGTCTTATTTTTCATACTTTGATGACTACTATCAGTTCTCAAAGTATTTAGCACTTTTTTTGAACTCCTTGGGTAACCTGAAGGGAAAGCTATTGAGAGAGATTCAGTAAAACTACTGCCCAGCATTTGAATTGAACTAGCAACTAAAGTTAACCTTAAAGTAAACCAAATTTTCACGGGGTCTCATGATAGCTCATAACGCTGTGTTCCTTTTAGTAATACTTGATGAAATTGGATGTTACAAATGAAAAAACTGATGCTTTGAGTCTTCTGTACCATGTAATGACATGTTTTTGGACCCACACTCATTTTGCGTTGTTTTGCACTTATGTCTCCCTTCTGAAATACATGCTGTGCCTGCAATCTACATACCATTTGAACCCAATAAATGCCATTTTCGTACAAATGTGGACTCCAGCATCCACATATATAAGCTACCATGTTGTATATGAGCAGTTTTTATGTAAAAACAGTTGAAAATCAGCTTGCAAAGATCGCAGTTCCCATAAAAAGAACAGTTGAGGACAGCAGGGCAACCTGGGATCAAGTGACTTGAACTGACTTGGTGCACCATTATGTGACAGGCAGTGTGAATGCACCTTGTTGTGATGGTTCTGTGATGTGACAGTGACACTCTGAATTAGGCCTAATGCTAGTGAATGAATTGAAATTGGTTTTCCTTTTCTTTCTTGTTACAAACTTACCTGTAATTAGGAACAATCACAATAGCTCACAGAACAAAATCAATACATTAAACTCAGCTACAGTTAAGAACTGAACTGATTAACAAAGCAACAACTGATCTCAAGTAAGGCCAACAATGGCCAGTAATTGGTCTTAGTTAAAGTATGGATGGGCAATCGGCCAATAGCTGATAGTTCTGTTGATATATTACTAATTTAACAATTTAACTCTGTCAGTGGTCTTGTTGGATATTGACAGTGAATATTCTTTCTTAGTCACATAATTGAAAATCAAAATATCTTTCAATTTCAAAATCAAAATATCTTTCAATTTCACTATACAGCAACTAGGTCATATGTCATTTCATTTAGATGATAGGAGGGGCTTGGGCTCCTTGGACTCCCCCCCCCCCCCCCCCACTCCCCCCTTGCTCCCTTTCCAGCTTGGCTGTTTTCACCAACTTATGGCCTAAGGTATAGTATTTTGGGGAAATCAACCAATAGCAAAAAAAGTGTTCCATGCACAGAAGCGAGCAATAAGAACTATGTGTGGAGAACATCCTAGGCACTCGTGCAGGGGTCTGTTTAGAGCTCTACAAATTCTTACAACACCTGCCCAATATATTGTTTCCTTGATGTGCTTTGTTTCAAAAAATAGCAACTTATTCAAAATCAATAGCTCATACCACAGTTATAACACCCAAAGGAAACTGGATATCCATTATGAGCTAAAAATGAAAAACATGGTCCAGAAGGGGGTTTTGTACTGTGGCTCCAAGATTTTTAATGCCCTCCCACCGCACATTAAAGAACTGGATGGAAACATGCCAAAGTTTAAAGAAAATCTGAAGCAGTTCCTTTTAGATGAATCTTGTTACAGTATTGATGAATTTCTTAGCAAAAATGCATAGAATCTCTTGTTTGTGCTTAAACCTTACTGTGTGACCTCTACAATTGATAAATCATACTCTGTAAGTACAGTGTAACTTAATACAATACCCAAATTTATGTATGTCTGTATATGATGCCTGTTTAACTTAAGAACAATATTCAAATTTATGTATGACTATATATTCTTTCAGATGTCCTGTATCTTAACTAATATGTAAGGGTATATGCTAAACTTCACAGTTTCTTTAATCTAATGACAAGATCAATGTATCTGTGCACAAAACAATAATCTGTAAAAAAACCTTGACTCATTCTATATCCAGGGATATGTTCTCATATGGATCTATGGAACATGAAATAAATAAATAAATAAATAAAACTACTTCCTTGGAACCATTTAAAAGCATTACCATTTATGTAACAGTAAAGAATGGTTTATACTATGTAAAGTCACAAAAAATGCCTGTTATTTTTTGGGTTTATCGAGAGATAAGTGAATTTTCTTAACAAATTTGTTGCTGGCACAGCCACACTCAGGAAGCTGAAGTGATTTAATGTGATGATACTAGATTTTGTCATGAAATATTGAATCTGGATTGAAACAACATTTTTGAATACTGTTGAAAATATTGGGAGAAGACTTACTAGTCAGTAGTTTTCTACATCTTCCTTTGAGCCTTTCTTTAATAATGATTTTACTTCTGCATACTTTAGAGTATCTGGAAAGCATCCTTCTTCAAATGACTGATTTATTATTTCAGATAGGGATACTGTTATTACACCAGAAACTGTTTTAATTACTCTAGTGGGTATTTCATTCCATCAAGTTGAATTATTATTTTTAAGGAAGAATACTACTTCTCTACATCATAATAGCTATAATTCATTCAAATTGAGTTATAACTTGCCTGCTATCCTGATTGAAACAAAAGATAGGACCATTCACTAGGTAACCATTTACTCAACATCTGATTTTGATACATTTATGGAAAAATACATTGAAATATTCTGATATTTCTGAGGAATTTACAATGGATTTGTCACCTACCTTAATTTTGGTATTTTGTGAACTGCTGGCTAGTACACCAATTTTAGATTCTATGACTCACCATACTGCCTTTGACTTATTCGTATCATTCATTTTTTGTGTGTCATTTCTTTTGCTGCCTTTACCACCCTCCTAAATACAGTTTTATACCTTTTTACATGGTTCATAAAATCTACATTTGTATCACTTTTAAGTTCATTGTGTAACTTTTTTTTTTAGTTGTTGAGCTTTCATGCCAGCAGTTATTTATTTCAGTTTGTTTGTTATATTTTTATGGCAGACTGTTGGGGAAACATTTTGTTAAAAACATGCAAAGAGCCCTCAAGAAATATGCCATAGTTTTTAGAACTTGTAGTACAATTATCCACTGATCAGTTTACTTCTTTAAGCCACCATAAAACAAGTTTCCACTTTCCTTACTAAAGCATCATTTGATGGAAGTCTCTCTAATGGCTGGTTTATTTCTTTTTGGTAGCTCCAAAAATAGTGCAGGATGATCAGGAAAACCTAAATCAATGTGAAATTTGTTTACATCATCAGATAATTAAGTTCTCAGAATGGTATTTACACAGGTTGCAGTTTGTTTACTTTATCTCGTGAATTCTATAATAATACTTTTCTTAGCTGCTGATTTTAACATCAACAAAATAAATGAATCCAGAAAATCTACAGAATTTATTGCTCTCATTCAAGTATTTGGTTTCAAGCTAAATGTCACAGAATTCACAAGAGACTGCTGATTCTGTGTTGCCCACCATGTGGGCTGCCATTGGCCATGTGTGATACTGTGTGAAGACACTGCCTCTGTTGCTCGGTGATTCTGCTTTGAAGATGTTGCCTCTGCTGCTCGATGACACTGCCAATGTGGACCGCTGTGCTGATGATGTGCCATGAAGCTATAGTTCACTGCTACTGCTTGCTGCTGCTGCTGTTACTAACATGCGCTATCAGTTATAACATTTGCACTAAATATACTGTTACTGCTCCTGCTGCTATTGCCACTGCTGCACAATGAAGAAACTCACAAGATTCCAAGCTAAACGCTCATTACTAAGGTTTGGAACATCTACTGGGACAACTAATCCTGAAATAATTCACACTTAGAATGGCAAATGCAGTCCTATTCTGAATGAGCCAACCCAATTATGATATCACCTATGGGACTTACTCTCACACGCCATGTATTTCTTTCTAGATAAATAACCACAATGCAGTAGAAGGTACAAATGAAATACAGGCAATGTACAGCCTGTAGGATTTAGTGTGGCTCACTGTCATCAGTAGGAGTTGGCCATACACAGTCGCTCTAAAGCCCAAACATTCAACACAATAATGTTCATACAAAATCTAATAACAGTAATGAGACAAATTAGTGAAATATATATTAATAAATAATTGAAGTAAGGATAAAAATGTTAAATAAAATCCCAAAGGAGAATAAATTTATTCACACCAGGTTGTTTGCAAACAGCTTTAGATAAATAATTCAGATGTGGACAACATGTGTGAATGGTGGCCTCATCTACTTAAAACCAAATGAATCATTGGTCAATATTTGAACCAGCAGTGCAAAGTTTATAATCACTTCTTGCAGACAGAGGATTTTCAAACATCAGTATGCACTAAATAATTACACACTTTAGCACATTAACTTGCAAAAAGCTATAATGACTTCTTGATATTCATTAGTATGACCTCTCACTATTATCCTCAGCAGATCTGAACACAGTAGGCCACAATACTATTATGTTCCTTTTCATCCAATACAAATATTTTAAGCACAGCTAAATTCCTAAAAGGTCACAGCTGCTAGTCATTCACTGAAATGACTTTACAGATTCTAACTCCTGACTGAAATCAGAGTTCATGTATTAACAAGTTTTCACAAGCAACAGCAAAATTATTCTAAGTACTGCTATCACAGAGTAAACATTTGTGGCACAGTGACACCCAGAACTTTACCACAACATACTCCTCATGACAGAGTGAAGATGAGAGACACAAGATGAATGGCTGGAAATGAAAGACTGCAGTGAAAGACCCTATGCTCTGCTGCTACTTGACTCAATGTAGATACTTTCATCCTGACCAGCATTCAGAATTTTTACAGCAGTTTCATGTAAATACATATGATATAACAAATGGTAAATCTTCGCTGTCAATTTGCAACCTCTTAATAAAACATTTATGGATTATTTCAATAATTTAACATACCAGGTTTACTGGTATGAAATGAGCGTTAAGATACAAATGTGTCGATAGGGAACATTTGTTGTGAATGAGCCTTAATTTTTGTTTTTTTGGTTGATATGACATCTGTCAAAGAGATTTAGTATACATCAAGTCATGGAACAAACATCATCATATGTTTTCATCGTGTTAACAATGTCGAATTTTGTACCAGAAAGTGATGATTTGCGGAAAACATTAATTTTTTGTTTTCATTTGAAAAAAACTGCCGCAGAGTCGCATCAGATGCTTGTCAAGGCATATCATGATCATGCTCTATCAGAAGAAACATGCAAAAGATGGTTTCAATGGTTCAGAAATAATGATTTTGATGTAAGAAATGAAGAACGTGGAAGATCACCAAAAAAGTTCGAAGATGCCGAATTGCAAGCAATATTGGATGAAGATGATACTTTGAGTCAGAAGCAAATGGCAGCAATGCTAAATGTTGCACAACAAACAATTTCTGACCGTTTGAAAGCTATGGGAAAGATCCAAAAGTGTGGAAAATGGGTGCCACATGAATTGAATGAAAGACAGATGGAAAACCGAAAAAGCATTTGTCAAATTTTGCTTCAAAGACATGAAAGAAAATCAATTTTGCATGGAATTGTTACTGGTGATGAAAAATGGATTTATTTTAAGAATCTTGACTGGGGAAAATCATTGGTTAATCTGGGACAACCATCAACATCGACTGCGAAACCAGATTGATTCGGCAAGAAGACAATGTTCTGTGTTTGGTGGGATCAGAAAGATGTGGTGTATCATGAGCTTCTAAAACCTGGTGAAACTGTGAATACTAATTGCTACAGACAACAAATGATCAATTTGAACTATGCATTGATCGAAAAAAGACCAGAATGGGCCAGAAGACATGGGAAAGTTATTTTTTTACACGACATTGCACCTGCACACAAAGAAAAACTGGTTCAGGATACAATCAAAACACTTGGCTGGGAGCTGCTACCCCACCTGTCGTATTCACCAGACTTTGCCCCTTCTGACTACCGTTTGTTTTCATCAATGGGACACACATTGGCTGAGGAACACTTCGATTCCTACGAAGAAGTCGAAAATTGGGTGTCTGATTGGTTTGTTTCAAAAGACGAACATTTCTATTGGCGTGGTATCCACAAACTGTCAGAAAGGTGGTCAAAACGTATAGAAAGCAATGGTCAGTACTTTGCATAAAATATTTTTACTTTTCAATTCAAAATTAGTGTTTCATTTTCACAAAAAACGCGCATTTCATACTGGTACACCTGGTACACCTTAAACATATGTTTGGCATATCCAACACTCCAGTCAAAACACAAACATATATAATTTATAACTCATGAATACAAGTAAACAGACATTGAGTCATGTATCTGTGAAGGATTCCACTGTGGCTATATTTACATAAAATTAACTAAATTGCTTATAACTTTTGTATATTAGTTTAGTTAGAAAACTGCTGTTAATTTGACTGCTGGGTGTACCACAAGTGTAAAAGGAACAATGGTAGAGTTTTACAACTTTTATAAATAATACAAATAGTATGTTAATAACTTATTAACCATTTTAAAAAACTGTGTAAATTTCAATGAGCTTGTCCCATAGCTGAGATTTCAAAGTTGCCATTGGTTTTTCTCCTAGCATGCCTGCAAGACATTTTACAGATTTCCAGTAATATTAAATTTAATGTCAATACCTCACATAACAGGGGCTGCTCCATCTTAACTCATCCCACAATGATGACTGCCAGACTCTTGCACACTTTTTTACACACAGGAAAACCTCGAGGACTGCTGCTCCTTGTTGCCTGCTAGTCACCCCTGTACCTGCGCTTAGCAGTCTGTCCATCTCACTTCAGCAGCCCACAGCCCAGTGGGCAGCTGGCCATGGTGACAAACATACATACTGTCCTACCACCATCCTGTCTGCTTTAGACCACCCAGCAGCAATCTAGCCATCTGCTCATAATGTCACAAGATTAGTGATAGTTAATCTGATTCATGATTTTTCTCACAGACCAGCCCACTGAACATTAAACAATACTAGAAGGTTATAGTTTTACAGTCCATTTATATATAATAATTTGTAGTAGAGCAAGAGGCTAGATATAACAAGAAAGAAGGAAAACATCAGACTTTCCTTTGTTGAAGAAATCTTTCTATTATTCTTCTGGAATAGCTAAAATTAAATGCAGACATTAGGAATATAAATACAGTACTTTTAAAGTCTGGCAGCCTGATTCAGTCCTTCAAGTTGTACATTACACTGCAGAATGTACGCAGCACAGTACAGATTGATATCTATAGTTCTTGTTTCTTGGATGAGGAAAATGAAAGAAATTCATAAAAACTGATGAATAGGAACTTCACTTCACTTCACACTTATAAAACATGGAAAATCCAGGATGGAATGTAACAATATTAGAAAAGGAAAGTTGCTACTCACCATATATTGGAGATGCTGAGTCACAGATAGGCACAATAAAAGACTGTCACAGTATAAGTTTTCAGCCAACAAGGCCTTTGTTGGAAACAGATCTCTCTCTCTCTCTCTCTCTCTCTCTCTCTCTCTCCTCTCTCTCCTCTCACACACACACACACACACACACACACACACACACACACACAAAAACACACACACACACACAGATATGCAAATGCAACTCACACCCATGACTGCATCCCCGGTCATCTGAAGCTGAGTGCGGCTTCAGCTGCCAGAGGCTACAGTCATGTTATGTGAGTTGTGTGTGTGTGTGTGTGTGTGTGTCATCTATTTTTGACAAAGGCCTTGTTGGCCACCAAAAGCTTACACTGTGACAGTTGTTTTGTTGTGCCTATCTGCGACTGAGCATCTCTGTTATATGGTGAGTAGCAACTTTCCTTTTCATAATATTGTCACTTCACACTAATTACTTTAACATACCTCAGTCATTAATCACTAGTATTACAAGCATAAAATAAACAAGAGTTTGCTTCAGTGGTTCTCTTAATGCCTTATTATCTCTGCTGTTCTCCACTTTTCATTCTTTTCTGTTTATATTTACATCCTTCACAAGGCCTTTTCTGCTGTTTCATTTTTCTGCTTTATCTTTAAATATTATTTCATTGGTGTTGGCACCTTGTATTTTTTCCTCGTTTTTCATAGAGTTATTTTCTTCGAGCAAAGTTCTAATCTTATTTGTATCATTTGTTATTTACCTCATCTGATTGTAGGGCTTACTTTTAACTGATTAATCACACATAGTTCATTATCACAAGTACTCTGTAATATATCAATGCTGTTATCCCACTTTTAATTCCTTTCACTTGCTGTACCACATTTCTCTCCTAATTTAATGCTAGGAGCTATTTCTTCTTTCCTTCACTGAGATTTTCCTTTCAAAAGTTCCTGAATCTCAAAATTCAACTTGCTTTAAAATTCAAATGACTAAGAATCCTATTGCAATTGTTAATTTTTCAGTGAGTCATAGGCAGATACTTTTTTATGACACATGTTTGAATTGAGTTTTTGCTTTAATTTTGAATAGAAAAGAAAGATAGATATAATAATCCTGAAATGAGAAAATTAAATCTTATAGTGTGATGTGGAGAGTTACGTCAGAATTTAATAATTTAGGAGTAAAGGTAATGACTCACCAAATACTGGAGGTATTAAGTCATCAAAGGCTCGTATACAAGCCTGAAAAATTTGCTAGCTTTTCGATGAATCCTTATTTGAACTACACACACACACACACACACACAGAGAGAGAGAGAGAGAGAGAGAGAGAGAGAGAGAGAGAGAGCTACACTGCACTTGCTCAATACATGTTGCTAGAAAAATTTCAGTCTTGTTTATGTGCCTATTAACAACTCAAGAGCTACACCATTTAGTGAGTTGTTACCTATACTCTTAAATTATTTAGCATCAAGTCTGATAGCAAAAACAAACAAATAGCTATATGCTAATTATAATAAACCTAAATTTTCCATTGTATAAAAATTATATAGATATCAGAACATATTCATTTCACAACTTTTGTATTACCACATTTTATTTACCTGTATGATTCAATAATGTCACTTGAAATATTTGCTACCTGTCCCAACCAAATTTGATGCATTGTCATCATCCATACTAAATCAATATGTGTCCATTGAGCTTTACGGAGTATTGTTAAGTTTACATGGATTGTCACTAACTGATTTACATAGTAATAACCTGAAAAGAATTTGTATCACCAGAAGATCAATAAAGTAACTCAATGCTTGGAAACAAAAAAATAAAAATATAAAAAGCAGAGGCTCTCCTAATGAGGCAATCACACAATGTAATTAAAAAGGCTCACCAAGTATGGTTAAAAAAAGAAAGACAGAAATTGTGGAACTTATCCTGCAAAATTATTTTCTGTTTAAGTTACACCCTGTATCAAATTACGAGGGTAAGTCAACTATTATCTGCAATATTTTTGTTTACTTTGGTAGTACTGTCATTTTACACTGATGATGCATGCTTTGTTTATTTGTTGTTATATCTTTGCAATTTTCAAGCTGCTGGGTTAGTTTTGTTATTGCTGCCGTGCTGTTAATCATGGCTACTCTGCTGTCTATTTGCACCAAAGAAGAGCAACGTTCAATGATCTATTTGTTGTGGTCAGAAGGCATATCAGGGGCCAAAATTCATCAAAGACTTTTGGTACAGTACAGGAACAATGTTTTACCATAACAGAGTGTCTACGAATGGATTGAAAAATTCTGAAATGATTGTACAAGTATTACGCATGATGAAGGAGCCGGATGACTGTTTACCACCATAAATGAAGAAACCATTGAGCGCTCATGTGAAATGATTCTCTTAGACAGATGATTAACTATTGACAAAGTGGCACATCATCTGCATATTAGTCATGGTTCTGCCTATGAAATCTGCCACAACAGACTTGGGTTTCATAAAGTTTGTGCAAGATGGGTCCCAAAACAACTCTCACAGTTGCATAAACAAATGCAGGTGTACATCTGCAAAAAATATTTGGATCGCTATGGTAACAAAGGGAACAACTGCTTAGACAGCATCATTACTGGTGACAAAACGTGGATCCATCATTATGAGACAGAGAGTAAGTGGCAGAAGGAAACAACTTCTTAGACAGGATCATTACTGGTGTCAAAACATGGTTCCATCTTTATGAGCCAGAGAGTAAGCTGCAGAGTATGGAATGGAAACATCCAAATTGGCCATACAAGAAAAAGTTCAAGACCCAACCCTCCACAGGAAAACTGATGCTTACAGTTTTTTGGGATGCACAAGATCCAGTACTGGAACATTATGGGGAAAGTGGCACAACAATAAACAGTGTACATTACAGTGAGGTTCTTACTGGTAGGCTAAAGCGTGCAATTTGAAGCAAATGCTGAGGATTGCTGTCAAAAGGTGTTGTGTTGTTGCATGACAATACCCATCTGCATACTGCTGCCCACACTACTGAAACACTCCAAAAACTCAAATTTGAAGGACTGAATCATCCCCCATATAGTCCCAATCTTGCCCCTTCTGATTATCACTTGAGGGTCCACTCAAACAGGCATTAAGGGGCTGCTGATTTGCCTCAGATGAAGCACTGAAAGAAGTGATGCATTCCTGGCTTGCAACCCAACCAAGAAACATTTTATGAAGGCATCAGGAAGCTTGTACAATGATGGACCAAGTGCAATGAAATGCGAGGAGACTATGTCAAAAAATGATGTTCTTGTAAGTTTCCTATTTGATTACAATAAAATTTTATAACTATTTTGCGGATAATAATTGACTTACCCTCGTACATCAGTGACTGATTTCATGTAATCATAAGAATAATAATGTAAATATTTATTCATGTTGCTTTAATCTAGTTAAAATGTACCATGCTTGTCATTAACTTGGTGCAATATTATACTCCTTTAGTCAATGGTGAAGTTAAAACATCATGCGAAGTTAAAACATCATGCGAACTACAGATAGGTATATGCTTCAAGTGCATAAGTAGCAAAAATTCTAAGATTAATAAAAATGTGTTCTAGTTGCATATACTGCAATGTAACATACTTCTATGTGCATTTTTAGACTATTTGTGCTGAAATATACAGGGTGTATCAAAAAGAATTATCCAATTTAGGAAAAATCATAACTATTATGTTATTTGAGATATGTATGTGAACAAAATACTGTTGGAAAGAGCAAACTCTCGAGTTTTATATGATTCCCTCTAGGTAGCAACAGAGTTTGCCCACTTTAGTTCAAATAAAAATGGTGTTGGGACAACAGAAAGCATTTTGTGTTCTATGTTTTGCACAATGCGGATCAATAATAACTGTTCAGCGTGTCTTTCATACTAGGTATGGTGTGGCTCCTCCTACAGCACAGAGCATTAGATGATGGCATGAACAATTTCCAGAAACAGGTCATTTGCGTGAAGGCAAACCACCAAGCCATCTCCAAGTGTCTGACACATGTGTCGAACACATCCACCATAGCTTCACAGCTTAGCATGTTCCCAGTGTCCATCTGGCATGTGTTTTGGTGACATTTACACATGAAACCATACAAAATTCAGCTACTGAAAGCTCTTCATGAAGGTGACAAACAACAATGCATGGAGTTCTGTAATTTCATTCTTGGCAAGATGGAGGATGACAGTTTTTTTCCATACTCAGTGTCTAGTGATGAGGCAACATTCCTTTTAAATGGAAAGGCGAACTGTCATAATGTGAGAATATGGGGTATGGAACAGCCACATGAAGTTGTACAAAATGAGAGGGACTCTCCAAAATTTAACGTGTTTTGTGCAGTTTCATGGGAAAAGGCGTATGCTCCATTTCTCTTTGCCAAGAACACTATTACGGGAAGTACATATCTTGATATGCTTGAAAACTTTCTTCTCCCACAGTTGAAAACTGATTCAAATGACTTCATTTAACCAATGGGATAGGGCTCTGCCACACTGGCATCTGGAAACGCGGGACTTTTTAAATCAAAGGATTACTGAATGATGGATTTGTCACACTGGACCTAATGATTCAACCTTACATTACTGGCCCCCAAGGCCACCAGACCTGACTGTATGTGATAATTTCTTGTGGGGGTTTATAAAAGACTGTTTCTGTGCCCCCATCACCAACGACAACGATGACTTGAGACATTGCATAACAGCAGCTGTGGAAGCTGTAACTCAAGACATGCTCACTGCAGTGTGGGACAATTTTAGTAGCACATTAACATATACCATTCATCTCAAGGAGAGCATATTGAAGACCTACGAAAAGTCATGTGAAGAAAACTTCTTGTGTTTCCTGTTCATAAAAAAAAATTATTGTATATATTTATTAGTTTCATAAATACAGATGTACCAATTTGGATGATTTTTTTTACACCCTGTATAATAGCAGTATTATTGAAAGGTAAAAACTGAGTGATGTAGAAGCTATTGTGCTGATTTTGTGAAATTTGTATATACAGACACAGATCTGAACTAGTTACGTTTTTAATCTTGGAAAAATATAGTCAGTGAAATAACATCAGTAAAACATGACAGTTCCTATGAAATTATTAAATTAATCCTAAGGTATAGAGTGCTACAGTAATACAGTAATGCTTAGGAAACCACAAAGATAAACATTTTTTCCATTTATTGATAAAACCAGACAACTGACAAAAATAAATAATTCTTTCTATCATTAATAACAATGTAAATAATCAATTACTGATAATATAATGTAAATGGATAGATAAAAAATCTACTCACCAAGTGGCATTCAAGTGGCGGTAGGGGAAAACACACACACACACACACACACACACACACACACACACACACACACAAGAATTTAGCTTTTACAAGCTTTCAGAGCCAGTGGTTCCTTATTCTGGCAGAAGAGTTGAAGGGGAAGGAAGAGGTTACATACAATGCACTTAGCTTTCACTCTTATTAACTTATGCACAATGTTTTAGTAGTAATCTCTGTCTTGCATATTACTCTGACTTCCACCTTCAACCTCTCACATTTTCAAATCTCGTCTGGTGCAGTCCACAACAATCAGTCTGACTTTCTAACCCTGTCTGATAAGTCTCCCCTGGGCCAGGGTTCTGGGTGACTTTCTGAACTGTATCTCCTTCCCTAAACCTCTACAGTCCTTTTCCTTCATCCCTCTTTTCTCCCCTTCAACTCTTCTGCCAGAGGAAGCTTGTAAAATTTAAATCCATTTGTGTGTGTGTTCCCCTTCCTATCATTTATGTATGATATGGAAGGTCACACAAATGTAGAAGGTAAATACTCACCAAGCATGGGATACTACTTACCTAGAAAACATGAAGCATCCCACTAAAATGTGAAATACTGAAATGCATTTCAATGAGTTATACATTTCAGTGTGGCTGCAAGCCATAGAAGAAACCAGTACCTAAGAGGTGTGATGTTTGCCTTATTTATTTCTTCATTGATAGCTCTCAGTGTTGGCGTACTGCATTGTTATACTGGTGGAAAAATATGGGGTGGAAGTTCAACACTGAATACTGTAAATGATGTGGCCGACAGGTGCACAACTGCCATTTCACAGTTGTTTACTTTCACTGTTCACAACCCCCCCCTCCTCCCCCCTCCCAATGTTACACAATTATATGGCCAGTTCACTATAGGCGAATGTTGAAAAGCCTCATTAATAGATTGCAGGCAACATCAGCATACCGATACAATAGTTTGGTACTGAATATCTATTAGCAGTAAAAACCTAACCACACAGTCCACAATTCTTGCAGAATAATATGATATGTGTTGAGATGTTTATATTTTCCCACCTCCCTGTTGCAAATGTTTTGACTTTTGAGTGAAATGCCAGTCGATGTGCTGTTGTTTTCACGTCATTTCTACCAACAGTGAGAGTTGTTTAGTTCTCGGG
Source organism: Schistocerca nitens (assembly GCF_023898315.1). NCBI lineage: Eukaryota > Metazoa > Arthropoda > Insecta > Orthoptera > Acrididae > Schistocerca > Schistocerca nitens. The sequence goes on from NC_064615.1 coordinate 772,158,194, forward strand.
GTGTTGTAAGATTCCTGGATTCGTCTCATCACTGTGCAGCCTATGAAAAGGATTGCGGAAGACTCCCAAATAAATTCCAAAGTACAGTGCAGTTTTAACACCAATATATTTACAGGACTCTGGTGTCCGAGCCTGGAGAACTGTACCGGTTACATGACATGTACCCAAAGTTGACATCAAACGACAAAGAGTTCACAACAATCAACAAACGAGTGAGCCTACAATACATTTGCTCGCAACCCTAGCCAAAAAACGAGTGCCCCAAGGCACCTGCGTGACCTCTATTTATACTTTTGTTAACAATTGCCTACAATGAAAATTACAATTTTATGTAAAATCACAATTAAAAGTTAAACCGAATATGAGATACACATTGCTAAAAATTTACAATCTCAGTGCTGAACAAGGTGAACCTATTTTCAACTTAGTTAAGAGTTAATATAACATTTTCTGACTAAGTATCTTACAGGTAACAATTATATTTCTAAATTTGTTTATAACAAATCAACTAGTGCCTGAATTTTTGTTCTAACATGTATCGGAGATTCAATTAACATTCTTTATTTATATGTTCTATTTAATTTTCTGTAGTAATTTTATAATGATAGGTTTACTGGTACATCCTGACCATGTCCATTTCTTTTGATTAGTTACAGTATTAATTTCACATTTATTTGTGTTTTTCACATAAGAACAATGTTAATCAGCAAAGTATCATTTTCGAGTTATATGTATACTGAAATAGTGGTTATTTTTGAATGTAATTTGAAAACAGGTCACTTTACAATTGGGCAATTAGGACTGGTGTTTATCTTTAATGCTCTCCGAGGGGTTCTGATCGGTAGCAATGAGATACAGTAATATTTCAGTGTGACACTATTTTTCAAATACATTAAACATGACATTGTCATTAATTGTTCTAACACATGGCCTATTTGTGTTACACTTATTCCTCTTTTTAATTTGATGCATTGTTGTTAGTCTAACCAATACACATATCCTGTCTGAAAATCGTCCGTGGACTGACTGTCTTGGGACTGGAAATTGGTCCTTTATATATCCTCACAATAATAGGCACTGAAACTATACATTGTTCTATTTTTAAGTTACAGAAATTACAATTTATTTATTTATTTTGATCCAACATCAACTGATTACAAAAAAAAAGGTTTTTTTGTTCCAGTCTTCTGGATAAGTCAGAGCCTTACTTACTAGGGTTACATATTATTGGCTGGCACTTCCATCTACACAACTTTTTCTAAATTTAGTTGAGAGAACAGAGTTACATATATGGACTATATATAAAAAATTGTTATTGCCATACTTAGATTAAGGAATCTACAGTTTGTGACATAGTATTCCTATCTGACATTCAAATATTTACAGTTTGTGACACAGTCTAAGATCTGAGATTGCATATATTTTTAGATAGATGGTCTTCCATCATACAAGTTTACTAAATCCAGAAACTCATCTATTGAATATCTTATGCAAAAATTAACACAAAGTGAACAATCCGCCACAAAGTGTATGAGTAATCCACCGACGAACATAATCTCTCAAGCACCAAAACAAAAACAAAAGTAATTCCAGAACGTTACATAGCAAGAAAATCTCCGAAAAAATGAAATTACTAATATTAAGTGACAGTCATGGAAGAGACTGTGCTCAAATACTGCAAGACAAACTAGGGCCCTCATACCAGGTAAAAAGCATAGTAAAACCTGGCGCCCCACTAAAAGAAGTGATAAAAAACACAGAAAATTTGACAAGAAGCTTCGGTACACGTGATGCTTTGATTGTAATAGGGGGTTCTAACGACATAGACAAACCTCTCGATCTAATGTTGAAACATGTGGTAGAACCATTGGAACCAATACTCGCTCTAAGTCACAAAACGAATATCATTATCCATCCTATACCCAGGAGATATGATGTTCAAAATTTAAATAGTGAAATTAATACTGCAAATCTCCACCTGATACAGGCTCTGAATTTAGCTAAACATGCATACAAAAAAGAATTGCTGTGAACTTTGAAATAGAGAGACTAGTCAGAAACCACTTCACAACACATGGCTTACACCTAAACAAATGTGGCAAGGAGATTATCTGCAATAGACTGACCTTTCTGACAATTATGGGGGACAATAAGAAACCAAAAGTCAGAAACCATAAACAGACACTAATAAGCAATTGGATAAAGACAAACAAGATGGGAAATAAAAAGAGTAATAGTGGCCATACTGTGCAAACTACACTAGACAAATGGGTCACGAAGTCGCAGAGACAAAACACAAACCCCTTGACCCCTCAAAAAGGTCAGGAACCTGAAAGGATCAATAATGTGATGGTGAACATTATCGAGACATCCCTCCAAAACGTCAATGTGATGCCTCAACAGTGTGAAGTGCATACTTTTCAGGCCCACCTGGAAGATGAGTCCACTGCCAAGGACGACCAACAGAACCAGCACAACTGCTCAGAAGTCAACATACTTGGAATACAGCACAATTTAAATTAAAGGTCAGTGACACAGTAAATATGACTTCGAGCCCCCTGAGTAAACCCCACTCAGACCTGAAAATCTATTATCACAATGTCCAATCCTTGAGCAACAAAACTGATGACTTAAGCATTTTGCTGACCAGTGAACTCAGTGATATCTCAGTAGTATGCCTAGCAGAGCACTGGCTCTGCACTGATGTGGTTAAGTTAATCTCACTACCCAACTTCAAATTGTGTGAACACTACTCCAGATCAAATGATGGACATGGTGGGGTTGCCATCTTCATCAAACAACACATTGAATATAGCCCACTTCCTACCCTAAAGGAAATAGGAACAGATAAGATCTTTGAATGTGCAGCCATAAAGCTTACAGATCTAAATCTAATTGTAGCTACAATTTACCGTCCCCCCTCCAGTAGTATTAATGATTTTCTGTTACAAATGGACTTGTTTCTATCCAAAATAAGTCAGTGGAAACAGGATGTGATTATATGTGGTGATTTTAATATAGACTTTCTCACCCACAACATAAACAGGGAAACATTGATTAACATTGCAAAAACTCATAATCTGCTGTAAACGAGCCCATTAGAATAACACCCACATCCAAGACAGCTCTAGATCAAATTTTTGCAAATATAAATAAACTTAACACAACTCTAGAAGTATACAATGCAGGATTCAGCAACCACCATGCTGCCATTCTAAAGGTCGATGTTAGCAAAGATACCTCAAACCCAGTCCCACCTAAAACTTTACGAAGGTTTTTCACCCAAGAGAACTTGAGCAAGTTAAATGCCCTCCTTAGTAAAGAAAAGTGGACAGAGATGTACACAGGCAGTTTTGTCAACATGAAATTCAACATATTTCTTGACAAAATAATCCACCACTTTGAAGAGGCCTTTCTGCAAAAACCAGTAAGAATAAATAATAATAATAATAATAATAATAATAATATGAATATAATAGAGGGAAACGTTCCTCGTGGGAAAAATATATCTAAAAACAAAGATGATGTGACTTACCGAACAAAAGTGTTGGCAGGTCGATAGACACACAAACAAACACAAACATACACACAAAATGTCTGCTTGTGTCTGTGTATGTGCGGATGGATATGTGTGTGTGTGCGAGTGTATACCTGTCCTTTTTTCCCCCTAAGGTAAGTCTTTCCACTCCCGGGATTGGAATGACTCCTTACCCTCTCCCTTAAAACCCACATCCTTTCGTCTTTCCCTCTCCTTCCCTCTTTCCTGATGAAGCAACCGTTTGTTGCGAAAGCTTGAATTTCGTGTGTATGTTTGTGTTTGTTCGTTCGGTAAGTCACATCATATTTGTTTTTAGATATAATAATAATAATAATAATAATAATAATAATAATAATAATAATAATAATAATAGAAACAAGAGTTGGATTACACCAGCTATAATAATCTCATTAAAGAATACTCCACATGTTATGTAAACAAAGTAGTGACTCCCCCCAACTAACAGAATACTATAAAAACTACACATGTATCCTAAGAAGAGTGATAAAACAAGCAAAAAGGATGCAGAATGATGAGTACATTGACAAATCCAGCAATAAAGTAAAAGCAATGTGGAATATCATAAAAAGGGAAAGAGGGGAAATTAAAGCTTCACACATGAACATAGAAATCAAACTCAACAATGAATCTATATCTAATCCCAAAGTTGTGGTGAACTCTTTCAACAATTTCTTTACGAACATAGCTGAAAAACTGGTCCAAAATAATCCTAACACAAATTACCAACCAGCAAACCAAAAATATCACACATGTGCAGAGTCAATTTTCATTACCAAAGTCACTGAAAATGATGTTGCAAAAGCCCTCAGAGAGTTAAAAAATTCATATTCAGCTGGAATTGATGGTATCCTAACAACTGTAATCAAAAATTGTGAACACACAATTGCTGAACCATTAACTCACTTCTGTGACTGTTCTTCCCAGGCAGGTATCTCCCCTGAAGCTCTGAAACTTTCTAAAATAATTCCTGTCTTCAAAAAAGGTGATAATAAAGATAAGAATAACTACAGGCCTATCTCAATCTCATTCTGCTTTTCTAAAGTTTTTGAAAAAATAATGTACAAAAAAATGATGGACTTCATTGAAAAAAAAAAAGATTTACTAAGTTTAGCTCAACATGGGTTCAGAAGCAACAAATCTACTAAAACTGCAGTATATGATTGCATAAATACGCTTTTAGAACTGTTAGATAGAAAACAACCCTTAACAGGCATATTTCTGGATCTGTCAAAGACTTTTGACACTGTTGACCACAGAATATTACTGGAAAAATTAGAACACTACGGTATCAGAGGTATTGCAAACAACTGGATTGCTACATTCCTAACCAATTGGATGCAGAGAGTCAGCATGGAATATACTAATAGACAAAGCAACTCAATAACCGAAATACTATCAAGTAATAAAACTGTAAAGCAAGGTGTTCCACGGGGGTCAGTATTAGGACCCCTAATTTTCCTCCTGTATATTAGTGACTTGATCCTGAATGTTGATGCACACAAAACAATAATATTTGCTGATGACACAACTATACTCCTCAAAGGGGAGAATACAGAGGCTGTGCAAAGAGCTGTGAACTTGGCCACTGAACAACTCAGCAACTGGGCAAAAATCAACAAACCTGAAATGGAATACACGTTCAGGAAAGGTAAATGCCAGGATTTGTACTGGCTGTTATGCATTGAGTGTACTGAAAACATATGCTAGCCTGAAAACATTAACCAGTGCATACTACGCTTATATACAAGTCCACTTAAAATATGGTGTAATATTCTGGGGAAATTCTCCAACTGCTCTGAGCACATTCAGAATCCAGAAGAGAGCAATGAGGATTAGTACTGGGAGCAAACCTAGAGTCTCCTGCAAACCCATCTTCAGAAAGTTAGAAATCCTTACACTGCCTTGTCTCTACATTCTTGAGACTCTAAAATTTTTCAGAAACCACATAGTGCCAACTGACCTCAGAGTCGTAAAAAATAATGAAATACATGAACACAACACCAGGAAAAACGCAAACCTGCATGTCATACGTACAAACACTCAACTGTGTAAAAAGGGAGTTTTCCACCCGGGCCTCCAACTGTTCAACAATCTTCCCACTAGTATTAAGTACATCGAAGACAACATAAAATTTAGCAAAGTCGTGAAGTCATATTTGTTATGTCACTGTTTTTATTCTGTAAATGAATACTTAGAACAGTAATCTTGATGTTTGTGTTAAACTGAAAACATTGAGCAATATAATACATTAGGATACTATAGGCCTATGTTAATATATGTTAACAATGTTAAATGATATTTTACGACATCTGCAACACACTGTGGTATCAGATCACATGGGATAAATAAATAAATAAATAAATATGAATATACAGAATTGTTTAGGAGCCATAATTTTTATTTTGTTTTTAGTTTTGTAATGGGCAATTAAAACATAACTAATTCAATTAATTGAATACATCAAAAAATTCCTGCTTTTTAACTGTTTCTTCTACCACAAAGGTTAGGCCAAATTATTTGTTTAAATAATGAAATTATCAGATAAAGTTATACAAACAATACTTTTGACATACCTGGTAATTATTTTGGAATTAATGAAGGGCTGACTTTGCTAACATGTTTTCAAATAGAGCCAAATAAATACATTAAGAATTCTAGTAGTTCTTCTCCCAAATGCTTATGATTAGTACAGAATTTATATTTGTTTAAGTCAACTATGGAATCTATGTCACAAAACTATTACAGATTTAACACTATAACAAAAGTATTAACTAGAAATGGTCAAAATAAATTAGGAAATTAATCACATACACAAAACTAAGCACAGAATTAGACCTGGTGCTATATTCCTTAAGATGGAGGGACACCTTTTCTCTTTTATGGAAATGCAGATTATACTCATGCATTCTAATGGTAATTAGGCAATAATGAATATAAAATTGAATTTAAGGAGGCAGATGGCAAAACAAGAGGAGAAGTAAAGAGATCCCAGTTTGCTACATCACAGAGGCCAGGGGCTTCTGAAAATTTTTGACCTCCTCCAATATAAACAGTGTCAACACAGAGAAGGTATCAAGCTTCATCTCTCGCAGTACTGCAACCTTTACTGTCGTGGTGCTGTCTTGGGATCAAGCTGCACCACTAGCTGAACTATAAGTCTGCTTCTTCCAGCTTAATATCACACACTTGCCATCAGAATGCCATCTTGCTATGATTAGTGCTAAGTTGCTATTTAAGGGTTTGACATTGATGCTGGCTGGAGTTATTTGAGTATTCTGTTGGTGTCCTGGCTATTCTTTGGTTATGAGTGTATGTCTCCTTTTGTCAGTGTAGCAATTCCTTGTACAGATGACTGGCTCACTGACCAAACCTTGCCTTTCTCTTATGTTTCTTTGCTGATCAGTGGATACTTTTCCTCTTACTCATGTATAATCAAATGCATCAACAGCAAAGCAGCCATATGTGTGAAAGGGAGCACATTGTGCCATAGTATGTATCATGCAGGGTTTCCCAGTTGCTGCACATACTGTTTAAAATCACTGAATTCCTAAAGTAAAATGACTCCCTACACCCTATCATTTGTAGGCAGAGAGTGGAGTCTTGGATCATCATAACACATTTCTCCAGAGCAGTGGTTCCCAACCTGGCAGTAATTACTCCCTGATGGGTAAAATGTAATTTTTTGAGGGGTAAAAACAGAAGGGTTCAGTTGTGTTTTGGTCAGAAAACTATATTATTTTTAAAGGATAATTACTATTTCATAAGACAGCAATATTGATTACATAAGTTTTCTTTAAATAATAGCATTAATGCATGACACAACGTGGTGGAGTTATAGCTTTTGTACAGTGCATCTATGTCAGTAAAGTTCAGACATATAAATCACATATGCTTAACTACCTCATGGAAATGCCTTCTCTGAATTTCAGGTAGTTCCCACAATAGATAATAAATTAATTCATGATTCACTTTGCCACAATGAATTAACTAACTGGCAGCACAACACAACAGTAACTATGAAAAAAACAACACTACTGTAAGGCCTACACTGTATTATTATTATTTCTTCACTTTCTCAGACGTTAAGTCTGGTTAAAAATGGAGTGACACGGACCTTGATCAAGCGTCACTTCCTTTTAACAGTACAGTATATGTTATATTGCATTTAGGAACTTTCGGGTAATTGAACATGTATCAATAATTACTGATTTCTGTAGTTGTATATATAAGTTTGGATGTAGCTGTATTTCATTGATGTACTGGTGGATATTGTGTGGTATGACTCCTGTAGTTGATAGTATAATTGGTATAATGTCAACTTTATCCTGATGCCACGTATCCTTGACTTCCTCAGCCAGTTGGATGTATTTTTCAATTTTTTCTCCTGTTTTCTTCTGTATATTTGTTGTATTGGGTATGGATATTTCGATTAGTTGTGTTAATTTCTTCTTTTTATTGGTGAGTATGATGTCAGGTTTGTTATGTGGTGTTGTTTTATCTGTTATAATGGTTCTGTTCCAGTATAATTTGAATTCATCATTCTCTAGTACACTTTGTGGTGCATACTTGTATGTGGCAACGTGTTGTTTTATAAGTTTATGTTGTAAGGCAAGCTGTTGATGTATTATTTTTGCTACATTGTCATGTCTTCTGGGGTATTCTGTATTTGCTAGTATTGTACATCCGCTTGTGATGTGATCTACTGTTTCTATTTGTTGTTTGCAAAGTCTGCATTTATCTGTTGTGGTATTGGGATCTTTAATAATATGCTTGCTGTAACATCTGGTGTTTATTGTTTGATCCTGTATTGCAATCATGAATCCTTCCGTCTCACTGTATATATTGCCTTTTCTTAGCCATGTGTTGGATGCGTCTTGATCGATGTGTGGCTGTGTTAAATGATACGGGTGCTTGCCATGTAGTGTTTTCTTTTTCCAATTTATTTTCTTCATGTCTGTTGATGTTATGTGATCTAAAGGGTTGTAGAAGTGGTTATGAAATTGCAATGGTGTAGCCGATGTATTTATATGAGTGATTGCTTTGTGTATTTTGCTAGTTTCTGCTCGTTCTATAAAGAATTTTCTTAAATTGTCTACCTGTCCATAATGTAGGTTTTTTATGTCGATAAATCCCCTTCCTCCTTCCTTTCTGCTTAATGTGAATCTTTCTGTTGCTGAATGTATGTGATGTATTCTATATTTGTGGCATTGTGATCGTGTAAGTGTATTGAGTGCTTCTAGGTCTCTGTTACTCCATTTCACTACTCCAAATGAGTAGGTCAATATTGGTATAGCATAAGTATTTATAGCTTTTGTCTTGTTTCTTGCTGTCAATTCTGTTTTCAGTATTTTTGTTAGTCTTTGTCTATATTTTTCTTTTAGTTCTTCTTTAATATTTGTATTATCTATTCCTATTTTTTGTCTGTATCCTAGATATTTATAGGCATCTGTTTTTTCCATCGCTTCTATGCAGTCGCTGTGGTTATCCAGTATGTAATCTTCTTGTTTAGTGTGTTTTCCCTTGACTATGCTATTTTTCTTACATTATTATTATTATTATTATTATTATCATTATCATTATTATTTTATTTTCAAATATTCCCCTTTAATAGAGTGTTTGAATTTCAGTAGCCATGAGTTTTTCTGATTCTTTTGTTCTTCCCAAATTCTCTTCACACTCTTATGATGTTCTCTCTTGCCTTCTTCCAACAAATTATTTCCTGTTCTCTTTTCCATGTGTTTTTGTTTAAGTGTATGTTTTTTATGATATTTCTGAAATGTACTCAACTGCTAATGTTGCTCTGTGCCATTCTCACTTCTTTAAAATATTTTTCTGCTTCAATGACCCATTTTGTCTTGTTTTTGCTAGTATTTATTATTTTGAAGATTTGCCCAGTGAGCCTATTTTTTGTTCATCCTGTGGATATGTGGACAAAATTTCCTCCTCCTGTACCTAAAGGTGTCTGTTATTTTTTCTCTATGTCTATAGACATCTCCTGATGGCCCCTTTATTAAAATTCCTTCATAAAAAACCACTGAGAATTTTCCTTTCCTGTTTTTCAGTCTCTCATACTTTTGTTTGAGCATGTATCACTGCAGATTCTGCAACACAGAGGACTCCTGACAGAGCTACTGTGTTGTAATGCTTTAGTTTTGCATTCAAAGAAATAATTTTTTTATTGAAATCAGTCCATGTGAGCTTATAGGCTATATATGTTTTTTTTTTAAAAAAAAAAAAAATTGGCTGCTGTGCCCCATTCTGAGGACTGGATGAGCTCTCCTAGATATTTTAATTGCTTCACTTATGAAACTTCCCCATTCCAAGCTACAATGGGGAAATTATCAGCAGGCTTCCTTTCCATATACTGAGATTTCTCATAAGAGGTTTGTAGGACAGATATCTGTGTGATTTTTGAAACTTCACCTTGACAAGTTTGACATCTCTTTGTTGTTTGTTAGAATAGCAAGATCATCTGTGAGATCCAGACACTTCATATTGATTATATGCTCTTTTTCAGCCCTGAGTTGAATTTTCATTTCCATTTACCATGTCTTCACAGTTCACAATTTTTTGCAGAGCTATGTTAAATAGAGGGTCATGGTGGGGGATGGGTTGGGGGAGGAAGAGTCCACCTCCTTGGTGGACACTGGTGTCATTTTAAATACTTTTGAAGTTTCTCCTACGAATTTAACTTTTGAGATTGTACATTTTGGATAGCTGACCTTGTATTCCATCAATTTTAAATTCCTCTAAAGTATAGGAAAATGTCTGCCTATCTATCAAATCATAAGCCTTTCTAAAGTTGACAAAAGTTACCATAGTATTTATACCTCTTCTTATTTGTAAAACTGCCATTTGGTTCTATATCTGTTCTATATAAGATAGGCGTTTGTCAAACCCTGTCTGATGCTCTCCTGTTTATGGGTCTGCCTGTTCTTCCAGTTGCAATAACAGGATTTTTGAGAAAATTTTGTACACAACAGGGAGCAATGAAATTCCCCTGAAATTATTTTAATTGGTTTTTATCTCCTTTTTTTGTGAAGAACATGAATTTTTACTCATTTGCACTCTGTAGGTATTTGTTCAGTTTCCCATATGTTTGAAATAATTCTACAAATGGCATGTCTGAGGTGATTGAATCACTATTATTATTATTGTTATTAATGGCAGTGGTCATACAGAGCATTGGCAGCCTTCAGTCTTTCAGTTCCTGCCAGTTCAGAAGTACAGAGTTCTCAAATCAAGTGATTTACAGACAGTAGGCCCAAATACAGTGCACACATTTTAATTTGGTTGATTTTAAATAAGGGTGCTTAACAAGTATCTACAATCACTGTGGAGAGTTAGCTTTCTTTTGTGAGAAGGAGCTGTAGGAAGCACTCATGACAATCTGGGAATTGGTTGTGTGGGAAGGGTTGTACTAGCTAATATCTGATTCTCCTCAGGGGTAATGATCTTAGAAAGATTGGGAACCACTACTCTAGAGGGTACTGAATACCTGAATTCACATTCACACAGTCTGGATGGAGGATGAATTTCATAGCGTGAACAGATATCATCTACCTTAGTGTCATCAAGATTGCTTTTAGTTCATCAAGATTGCTTTTAGTTCTGTATTAAACTCAGCAAATTTATGAACCAAATGGATCTTCAGAACATGTTCAGTTAGTGTCACTTAAGTTTGACTCCCGGTCTAGATTCATCATAATATTTTACACTGGAAAAAAACCCTTGAAGTACACCCCCTCTTGTGATATAGCAAATCCAAAATATTTCAGGACTCTTAATCAACATGTATGGCAGTTGACTTAACTTGTGAATATGTGTTGTTGCATGCAGATGCCAAATGCTTCCTTACTTGTGAGTGGTTTATAGACTTCGGTTCTATGGCAGGAAAAGCAATTACACAGATGCAGTGATACTGAACAGACAATAATAATTTATTGCTGAAAATTATGAAGTTGCGGCAATAAATGGCAAATGACAGCCCCATCACTTCAGCAGAGAGGTTGCATGTGTGACTGGTTCTATTGGTATAACATAGCTCACCTACTAAGAAATGTTGATAGTAGGTTGTGTCAACAATGTAACAAAAATATAAACTACCACTGGCAGTTCTTGTGGTGGCACTGTTTCAGTCAAAATAATCCGCCAATGTCTTATACTATCTGGTGCCTTCTATCTTACAACAACAACTAGATGCAACAACAGACTCAGTGGAGTGAATTATGGGCTCTATAAACCCACACTGTGATTTATTTTTGTTTTCTTTAATGATGTGCTGACAATTTATCCCCAGTAACTACAAAATAAATGTCTTAATTTCTTATTTAGTTTATCATTCTACCAAGTTTAAAAAGAAAGACCGATCTAACCCTTAGCTTGGTTTAACAATTTTTATAACTGAGAACCATTTTCATCCTACTGGTCCTGGAATCATCATTCTCATCAGATAATGTTCATAGTGGACCAAGCCTATGGAGTTAACAGAAACCGAGTAGTACAAAAGGAATATTTCAGGCTTTTGGAGTAGAGTGTTACTGATGTGTTCAGGTAGATTTTCTACATTTACATACGTACTCTGCAAACCACTGTGAGCCGCACATCAGAGGGTACTTTCCATTGTACCACATATTAAGGCCTTAAGGCCTTTTCCCTCTCCATTTGCACATGCAGAATGGGAAGAATGACTGTTCGTGCCTTTGTGTATACTGAATTAGTCTCATCTTACCTTCATAGGCCCTTTGTGAGAAATGCATATTGGGCTGTAGTATAACTGATAGCAGTAAGATTTATGAAGAAAATATGAGTGTGTTTTGAAAGAATAGGCAAATGGAAAATGGAGGTAGTGTATTTGCCACAGTAGACAAGAAACTCAGATCCATCAAGATAATAACTGAAAGTGCATGTGAGATTGTTTGGGCATAAAATGATAATTGGGTACTTCTATTGCTCACCAGTCTCACCTCCTGATGTAACTGAAAACTTTAGAGAAAATCTCAGTTGACTTGGATGTACATTTACAATCACACTGTAATCATTAGTGGAGACTTTGGTTATCCTAGAATTAATTGGGAAAACTACAGTTTTGTTAGTGGTGGGTGTGATAAGACATCCTGTGAAACATTAGTGAATGCCTTCTCTGAAAACTAGATAGTTCTGAACCCACTCATGATAGAAACATACTTGATCTGATCACAACAAATAGACCTGACCTCTCTGAGGATGTCCACATTGAAACTGGTATCAGTGGCCACAAGATGGCAGTGGCAACAATGGTTACCGAAGTATAAAGGACAACTGAAACAAGCAGAAAGATATATACTTTCAGTAACAATAATGTAGGAAAAGACAGATTGCTACTTACGGTAAAGAAGATAAGTTAAGTTGCAGACAGCCACAATTATAAGACACATACATAAAGCTTTCAGACATAACCTTTATCAGTAAAAGAGTGTCACACACCATTCACACACAAAAGCAAGCACACCTCATGACCACATGACCACCAACTCCAGCAATCTCAGGCTAGTATGCAACTCTCATGTGGGATGCAAGCAGCAATCGGTCCACCATCAGGAGATTGTGGGCAGGGATGTGGGGAAAAAAGGAGCTAAAAAGGCGAGGAGTGGAGAAAGACAGGCAGATGCCTTGGCAGAGGGCTACAAATAAACAGGGTGGGAGATGATAATGGGGAGGAGATGATGACAGAGGGGGTGGAAACTGTTGGGTGGAGGGTGTGGGGACAGTATGTTACTATAGGTTGAGGCTGGGATAATTATGGGAGTAGAGAATGTGCTGTAAGGGTAACTCCCATCTGTGCAGTTCAGTTCAGAAAAGCTGGTGGTAGTGGGAAGGATCTCGATTGCTCAGGTAGTGAAGCAGCCATTGAAATTAAGTGTGCTTTGGTCCTGCATGCTGTGCCACAAGGTGGTACATTTTGCTCCTGGCCACAGTTTGGTAGTGGCTGTTAATGCTGGTGGACAGCTGGTTGGTAGTCATATCAATATAAAAATCTTTGCAATGATTGCAGCAGAGCTGGTAAATGACATGGCAGCTTTCACAGCTGTGATATGATTCTTGAGGAAATGAGATGGGACTGGGAGTGGCACAGGGATGGAATATTATGTTGTAGAGGTTGAATGGGCGATGGAACACCACTTTAGGAGAGGTGGGAAGTATCTCGGGTGGGATGTCCCTCATTCCGGGCATGATGATAGGTAACACAGACCTGGTGAAGGATTTGGTACAGTTGTGCCAGTCCAGGGTGCTACTGAGTGACAAAGGGGACACTCCTTTGTGGCTGGTTCTTGGTGGTAGTAGGAGTATTGGGGGTGTGTGGGGAAATGGTATGGTAGATCTGCATGTGGACTAGGTCTGGGGGATAGTGTCTGTCTGTGAAGGCCTTAGTGAGACCCTCGGCATACTGAGCAAGGGAATTTTTGTCACTGCAGATATGCTGTCCCTGGGTGGCCAGGCTGTACGGAAGCGATTTTTTGGTGTGAAAGGGATGACAGCTGTCAAAATGCAGGTACTATTGTTGGTTGGTGGGTTCAATGTGGACAGAGATGTGAATGGAGCCATCAAAGGGGAGGGGCTCAACATTTAGGAAGGTGGCACGCTGAGTTGAGGAGGACCACATGAAATAGATGGTGTTGAGGTAGTGAAGGAACGAAGGTTGGGTGTATTGACCTTGAATCTGGATCATGATACCATCAATGAATCTGAACCAGACCAGGGGTTTTGGTGCTTTGGGAGGCTAGGAAAGTCCCATCTAAATGGTTAAAAAAAAGACTGGGATGGGAGTGTGCCATGAAGGTGGCCATGGCTGTGCCTCAGATTTATTTATATGCCTTCCCTTCAAAGGAGAAGTAGTATGGGCTAGGATAAAGTTAGTATGATATATGAGGAATGAGGCAGTGGGTTTGGAGTGTGAAGGATGCTGGGAAAGGTACGACCATGGGCATGAGGGGAGGTGGTGTCAACAGTGGTGAATAGGGATCCAGGAGGTAAAAGGGGGGGGGGGGGCAGAGAGTCAGTAAAGGAAGTGGTTGGTGTCCTTGATGTGGGGGCTAGATGATGGGCAGTTGGTTGGAATTGTTGGTCAATGAGGGCCAAAATTCTTTCAGTGGAGGCACAATAACCAGCCAGAATGGGGTGTCCAGGATTGTTGGGTTTGTGGATTTTGGGGAGCATGTAGAAGGTGGGTGGGCAGGGTGTCATAGGGGTGAGGGGAGATATAGATTTAGGGGAGAGGTTTTCTGGGAGGAGCCCAATGTTTTAAGCAGGGACTGAAGGCTATGTTGTACATATGGGTAGGGTTCACTCTGGCAGGGCTTATAGGTGGAGGAATTAGGAAACTGGCAGAGGCCTTCTGCTAGGTTGTCACTGCAGTTCATAACAACAATAGTGGAACCTTGGTCTGCAGACAGGATGATTAGGTCATGATTTGTATTGAGGTTGTGTATGGCTTTTCTTTCTTCCACTGAAAGGTTGGTGTTTTGAGGAAGGGAACTGGGAAAGAATGGTGAGGTCAAATTGGAGGCAAGGAATTCCTGGAAGGTGACCAGCATGTGGTTAGGTGGGAGAAGGGACAGGTCGTGGTTTAATGGTGGTATGGACTGGAAAAGGCAGGGTTTCAATAAACTAGATAAAAAATCACTAGTGTCATATCTCAGTGAGTAACCTGAAAGTTTCAGCGCAGGGCAGAAGCATCTGGAGGAACTATGGCTCAAGTTTAAAAGAGTGATAGATCATGCACTGGACAGACATGTACCCAACGGAAAAGTTCATAAGGGTAGGGATCCTCCATAGTATACTGTCACTGTAAAGAAACTTCTAAATAAATACAAATTACTACATAATATGTGAAAAACAAAGCATAGGGCTGTAGACAGAGAGATGCTGAATGGAACATATTTGGCTGTCAAGAGAGCAATGAATGATACCTGCAATGATTGTCATACCAGAATATAGTCAAATGGTATTTCACAAAACCCAAAGAAATTCTGATCTTATGTAATGACTGTTAGCGGCACCAAAGTTAGTGTCCAGTCCCTAGAAAATGTGACAGGAACTGAAATTGAAGGTAGCAGAGCAAATGCTAAAATGCTTAACTCTGTTTTCAAATGTTCCTTTACAAATAAAACCCAGGAGAATTGCCCCCGTGTAATCCTCGACACTGGAAAAATGAATGAAATAATTATTAGTATCAGTGATGTTGAGAAACAGCTGAAATCTTTAAAAATGAACAAAGCTTTATTGTAGATCCCATTTCAATAAAAATGCGTGTGTCACACCCATCTACAAGAAGAATAGTAGAAGTCATCCAAAAAACTACCATCAAATATCCTTGGCATCAATTTCTTGTAGGATCTTAGAACATATTCTGAGCTCAAACATAATGAGGTATCTTGAACAGAATGACCTCCTTAATGCCAACCAGCATGGATTCGGAAAACAATCATGTGAAACACAACTCACACTTCTCTCACAAGACATACCAAAAACTTTGGATCAAGGCAGTTACATAGGTGCAGTATTTCTTGATTTCCAAAAATGATTTGACACAGTACCATGCATTCATTTATTGTCAAAAGTATGATGATATGGGTATTCAGTGAAATTTGTGACTGGATTGAATACTTTTTGATAGGGAGGATGTAGTGTGTTGTCTTGGATGGAGAGTCATCATCAGATTGGATTAGATTAGATTTACTTTCATACAAATTTTTTTAAACATAGTGCTGGTCTGGAGCAGGGGACAGAGGATTTAGGATCACTTTTCAAAGATTTTACTAAGGAAGATGCTGTGGTTATAGTGGGTGGGGCAGGTAATAGTATTGACAGAGATCCTGGGTACAGTATAAAGTGTGACCTGGCAAAGATTGCATCAGCATCGAAGCATACTAGTGTTGAGTTTGTATCTTTTCTTGGTCACCATGACCGAACTCATTTGAACTCTTCTGTCAAGAGAGTTAATTTGGAGTTGGAACAGTTGCTTATGTCAGGTGCAGGGTCACACATTGGTGTGGTTGCTGTTGATTCTCTTAATAGGTGCAATTATACTAGGCATGGCCTTCACCTCAACAGGAAGGGAAAGGGTAAACAGGCTGGGAAAATAGCAGGAAAGTTAAAGGGGCAGGCACTGTCATGAGTGATAAAATACCAGTGGTTATAGGTTTCAGAAGAGACCCTTCTTTAGGGTAGTTAGGATAGAAAGAAACCGAATTTTAAGAGAGGTTAGGACTGAGACAAACCTTCAGTTTGCGAAAGAAACCAAAAAATGTTATTCTAGCTTATTACATCAGCATAAACAGCAATTGGTTAAGAATTTTCAACAGTCAGCAGATATTTTAACTCTACCCAATTTTAACTCAGTCAATGTGAAATGTCAGCTACCTTTATTGCATCAAAATATTCGAGGAATGAGAAATAAGTCTTCAAACCCAGCTGACATAATCTGCCTCTCTGAACATCATGTGACCACTGATATAGAACTTTTAGGTGTTACAGGGTTTAGGCTAGCATCTCACTTTTGTAGATCAGAAATGGAGAAAGGAGGAGTTTCCACATTCATCAGGAACTGTCATAAATTTAAGAACATAGACATTCATAAATTTTGCCTAGAACAGCATATGGAAGCATGTGCAACAGAAGTAGAATTTCAGAAAAAAATCCTTGATAATATTAAGTGTATATCGAGCACCTGCAGGTAACTTTAATGTGTTCGTAAAAACCACCTTGAAGCTGTAATGGCCCATTTAACAACCAAAAATAAAGAAATAGTGGTTGCTGGTGATTTCAATGTAGACTTCCTTAAAGACCCAATAAGAACTTACACTCCTGGAAATGGAAAAAAGAACACATTGACACCGGTGTGTCAGACCCACCATACTTGCTCCGGACACTGCAAGAGGGCTGTACAAGCAATGATCACACGCACGGCACAGCGGACACACCAGGAACCGCGGTGTTGGCCGTCGAATGGCGCTAGCTGCGCAGCATTTGTGCACCGCCGCCGTCAGTGTCAGCCAGTTTGCCGTGGCATACGGAGCTCCATCGCAGTCTTTAACACTGGTAGCATGCCGCGACAGCGTGGACGTGAACCGTATGTGCAGTTGACGGACTTTGAGCGAGGGCATATAGTGGGCATGCGGGAGGCCGAGTGGACGTACCGCCGAATTGCTCAACACGTGGGGCGGGAGGTCTCCACAGTACATCGATGTTGTCGCCAGTGGTCGGTGGAAGGTGCACGTGCCCGTCGACCTGGGACCGGACCGCAGCGACGCACGGATGCACGCCAAGACCGTAGGATCCTACGCAGTGCCGTAGGGGACCGCACCGCCACTTCCCAGCAAATTAGGGACACTGTTGCTCCTGGGGTATCGGCGAGGACCATTCGCAACCGTCTCCATGAAGCTGGGCTACGGTCCCGCACACCGTTAGGCCATCTTCCGCTCACGCCCCAACATCGTGCAGCCCGCCTCCAGTGGTGTCGCGACAGGCGTGAATGGAGGGACAAATGGAGACGTGTCGTCTTCAGCGATGAGAGTCGCTTCTGCCTTGGTGCCAATGATGGTCGTATGCATGTTTGGCGCCGTGCAGGTGAGCGCCACAATCAGGACTGCATACGACCGAGGCACACAGGGCCAACACCCGGCATCATGGTGTGGGGAGCGATCTCCTACACTGGCTGTACACCACTGGTGATCGTCGAGGGGACACTGAATAGTGCACGGTACATCCAAACCGTCATCGAACCCATCGTTCTACCATTCCTAGACCGGCAAGGGAACTTGCTGTTCCAACAGGACAATGCACGTCCGCATGTATCCCGTGCCACCCAACATGCTCTAGAAGGTGTAAGTCAACTACCCTGGCCAGCAAGATCTCCGGATCTGTCCCCCATTGAGCATGTTTGGGACTGGATGAAGCGTCGTCTCACGTGGTCTGCATGTCCAGCACGAACGCTGGTCCAACTGAGGCGCCAGGTGGAAATGGCATGGCAAGCCATTCCACAGGACTACATCCAGCATCTCTACGATCGTCTCCATGGGAGAATAGCAGCCTGCATTGCTGCAAAAGGTGGATATACACTGTACTAGTGCCGACATTGTGCATGCTCTGTTGCCTGTGTCTATGTGCCTGTGGTTCTGTCAGTGTGATCATGTGATGTATCTGACCCCAGGAATGTGTCAATAAAGTTTCCCCTTCCTGGGACAATGAATTCACAGTGTTCTTATTTCAATTTCCAGGAGTGTATTTGAGTTAGTAACACTATCATTCAAATTAATTCCCACTGTAAAGTTCCCTACTAGTGTAGCCAATTGCTCACAAACAGCCATTGATAATATATTTATGGAAAAGTCCAATGAACAAAATTATATTACAAAACCAATAATAATCAATGGCCTCCTCTCAGATCATGACATGCAGTTCCTTCTGTCAAATGTTAACACTGGACAGGATATAAAATCTGTTAAATCAGAGCTCAAGAGGGTAATCAATAAGCCAAAAATTGATTACTTTAGGACACTCCTCAGAGACATTCACTAGACTGATGTTTACAGTGCTCATGGCATGAATGAAAAATATAACACTTTTGTGAATAAACTGTTTACCTTATTCGAACACTGTTTTCCCCAAAAACTTACCAAGGTTAGAGCAAAGTCTACAAAGAGGCCATGGATTACTCAAGGAATAGGGGTATCTTGTAAAACAAAAAGAAAAATGTATCTGTCAATCCGAAAGAGTTCCAATGTTGAAGCTATAACACATTACAAGAAGTACTGCAAAATATTAAAGACTGTTATATGGACATCAAATATATTACAAGGAAAAGATAGTCATATCAGATAACAAAATAAAGGCAATATGGGATATAGTGAAGGAGGAGACCGGTAGAACCAGACATGAAGAGGGACAAATAGCATTAAGAGTAAATGATACATTGGTGACAGATGTGTTTAGTGTTGCAGAACTTTTTAACAAACATTTCATAACTGTTACTGAAAAGATGGAGTTGTCAGGTTCTGTAGATGCTGCTGTGGAATACCTCAGACCAGACATTTCAAGTAACTTCCATAATATGAATGTGACCCTCACTACCCCAGCAGAAATAGTGTCCACCATAAAATCTTTAAAATCAAAAACATCTAGTGGGTATGATGAAATATCAACAAAGCTAATTAAAGATTCTGAGTTATGTAACATATTAAGCTATGTGTGTAACCAGTCATTTATCAGTGGAATATTTCCTGAATGGTTAAAATATGCTGAAGTTAAGCTATTGTTTAAGGAGGGAGATAAATTTCTGTCCAATTTCACTTTTGCCAGCATTCTCAAAAATTTTAGAAAAAGCAATGTGCAATCGGCTTTATAACCATTTTATCTCAAATAACATACTGTCAAAGTCACAGTTCAGATTTCTAAACAGTTCTGATATTGAGAAGGCTATCTGCACTTACAGTGAAACTGTGTTTAATTCATTAGATAAAAAATTGCAGTCAACTGGTATATTTTGTGATCTGTCAAAGGCATTTGACTGTGTAAATCACAATATCCTTTTAAGTAAATTAGAATATTATTATGTAACAGGAAATGCTGCAAAATGGTTCAAATCTTATATCTCTGGCAGGAAACAAAGAGTGTTATTAGGAAAGAGACATGTATCAAGCTATCAGGCATAATCCAGCTGGGAACTAATTACATGTAGGGTCCCCAGAAGGTTCCATTTTAGGGCCCTTACTTTTTCTTGTGTGTACCAGTGACCTTTCATCATTGAACCAATGACCTTTCATCATTGACATTACCTGATGCCAAGTTCGTTTTGTTTGCCAATGATACAAACATTGCAATAAATAGCAAATCAAGTGTAGTCTTAGGAATATCAGCTAATAAAATATTTGTGGACATTAATCACTGGTTCCTAGCCAATTTCTTGTCACTAAACTTTGAAAAAACACACTACATGCAGTTCAGAACTTGTAAGGGGTGTCCCATGAGTATATGCCTAACATATGATGACAAGCAGATTGAAGAAGTAGACAGTGTTAAATTCTTGGGATTACAGCTTGATAATAAATTCAACTGGGAAAAGCACACCACAGAACTGCTGAAGCGTCTTAACAAATCCCTATTTCCAATGCCAATTGTGTCAGACATAGGGGATAAAAAAAATGAAAAAGCTGGCATACAATGCTTACTTTCATTCCATAGTGTCATATGGGATTATTTTTTGGGGTTATTCATCAAGCCAAGCTAAAGTTTTCCGGCACGAAAACATGCAGTAAGAGTTATATGCGGTGTAAACTCAAGAACATCCTGCAGAAGCCTGTTTAGGGAACTAGGGATACTAACTACTGCTTCCCAATACATTTATTCTTTAATGAAATCTGTCATTAAAAATATATCACTTTTTCAAACTAACAGCTCATTCATGGAATCAATACTAGAAATAAGAATAATCTTCACAAGGATTTAAAGTCACTTAGTCTTGTACAAAAAGGTGTGCATTATTCAGGAACATACATTTTCAATAACTTGCCAGCAGCCATAAAAAGCTTAACAACCAATGAAATTCAGTTTAAGAGAAGCCTAAAGGATTTATTGGTGGCCAACTCCTTTTACTCCATTGAACCAACTGATTTGTGTGTGTATATATATAAGTACAACATAACTTCTGCACAATTTCAGTGCAGTGCAGTAAAGTGCTAAAGAAACACTAAAAGTCCTAAAAGCAAAGCTTCATGAATGTGAATTGAATGGAGTATCGTCACTTAACACAAACTCCGAAATCTACAACACATCTATTCTTCCTAAAATGAGTGTAAATTTAAAAAAAAATACAAACTAAAAGCAACTAATAAGATCACTGTACAAATCAGATACAATGCTCTGGAAATATGTGATGAAATAAAAACTTGTGGCGACAGAGTGGAAGAAATAAGTGTCATGAGAACTGAAAGTAAACAAACCTCCGAAAAGTTCATTACACCTAACATACAAGCAACTGTTAACAAAAACCTCGAGCAAAAACTTAACAACTCAGCCCATAATGTGCTCAAAACATTAAAATCTGTTAATAATATAATACATAGAGACTGTGAAAAGAAAGAAGATTGTATAATAGACTGCAAAACTTTGGAATACTTGAGCACAACAAATAATGCTTTTACTGTATATATACTTGCCAACAGTCTCGGAAAAAGACTGGAAGAAACCCTATATAACTCAGGATGCAGTGTTACTTGCGTAATAAAACCTGATGCTCCACTGAAAGATATCATCAATAACTGCGAAAATCTGAGTATCAAGATAAAGAAAAATGATTGTGCTCTACTCCTAGGGGGCGGAGTAGACGTCCGCTGCAATGATGTAATCTCAGCAAGATGAGAGCTAAGAGAGACACTCGAAAAGCTCAGAATTGTACATGAGATGGTAACCAGCATTCCATACGATTTTTTTAAGAAATCTCGTGTTAACGAAGGAATAAAAAAAACGAACACACTGCTTCACAAAATAACAAAGTGCTACCCAAATTCAACATTTGTCCAGCTAGATTTCAGAAAACAACATTTCATAAACAGTGGAGATCTCCTAAAAAGAGCAGGACAACTGTATGTCTGTGCTCAAATTATGAAAACAATAAATAATCTTAATGAACAACACAAACTGCCTGGTATCCTCACCATAGCAGTAACTGAACAAATGGAAATTTGCAAGGAAACGTCTAAGATGAGAGAGATATCTAACATACCGGTACCAGTATCTGAAGGAGTGGTAAAATATGGGGTACCAGCAGAAATGTCAGGAACATCCAGCAGAGTTGAAGAGGAAACAATTTCTCCAGATGAGAAAGCCTACAAACCTCGTGTAAACACATGTGCGCCTGAAACCTCCAAGGATGAAGCTGTCAGCACATTCGACACACTTAATGCCTCATGCTCACTTGTAACTAGGACTGCAACCACACCAACAGCCAATAACCAAACTACTAGATCCAGAAATTCATCACCTGCTCTGCAGACATCTCAAAGGAAGAGCCTCAGGATAAGAAGAGCTGCTGTGCGTAGTGACTATTTTTTATGGGATCTTTGCAATTCGAAGAAGAAGAAAAGGCAGAATCTTTACAGTGTCAGCAACAAGAAAGTACAAAGGTAAATAGTGCAGCAAATCCACTACATGAAACTTTAACAGTTGTATACCAAAATGTGCAGGGACTAGAAAGTAAATTAGTTGAAATAGAAGTTATATTAACTGACCATCTAAAAGACATTAACATACTATGCATAAGTGAGCACTGGGTAAAAGAAATGCAAGCGTCTAGCATAATTATTCCAAATTTTGAAATGATTAGCAAATTTTGTAGAATCAACCATAAAGGGGGTGGGACATGTATTTATGTTAGGACAGGGGTAGAATCAAAAGAAATTAAATGTAAACTAAAATGCATAGAAAAAGATTTTGAATACAGTATGTGTGAGCTAACCAAATTAAAAATTACTATTGTGCGTTTGTACCAATCACCATTGGGCAACTTTGCAATTTTTATGGAAAACCTTGAGGGACTACTGAATGAACTTAAACCTAATGTAATTGTTCTTGGTGATTTTAATGTTAACTTTAAGAATGATTTAGTAAGCAACAGCAACTGTGCAATCTGTTTTTGTATCATAATATGATGGCAACTGTAAATGAAGTTACCAGATGCAGAAATATGTCTGAAACTATAATAGATCAAGTATTTATAAACAAGAACAAGTGTGAATATAACACTGAAGTAACTGACACTGGTTTCTGGGATCACAAGGGTATCAAATTGAGTTTAAATGTCACATCTTACAAGGACCCTGTTATCAATAACAATTACAGAGAAAGGAGATTTATAAATGATGACAGCATAAGAATTTTAATTACATTCTGGAAAATAACAGCTAGGGTAGTGAATCAAGTGGTGATGTCAACACAAAGTTTGACTCATTCCTTGAAAGTTACTAACACTGCTTCGATGTTGCCTTTCCTATAAAAAGAGTCAAGACTAAACATAAAACCAAAACATGGGTTACACAGGGGATTAGAAAGTCATCAGATACCCTCAGAAAGTTAAATAAATCAGCCAGGAAGAATGTAGTACTGAAAGCACATGTGAAATGTTATAGAAGCCTGTACAAGAAAGTAATAATTGCAGCTAAGAAGCTTGATAATGATTCATATATTGAGAAAGGTAACAACAAAATGAAGTCAACTTGGGAGGAAATAAATAAAAATATAGGTAGATACAAAAGAAAAGATAACAGCTTTGTCATTAAAAGTGGGGGTAAAACTGTTAAGGACCCACTTCAGATTGCCAACATATTTAACAAATATTTCACAAATATTGCCATAAATTTAATTAAAACTAAATGCAATTCCAATAGCAAGTTAAAAATCCCCATGAATGACATGACAATGTTTCTTTATCCAGTAACTGAAACAGAGGTACTAAATGCTATAAATAAGTTAAAAAATAAAATGTCATGTGGGTGCGATTGGATTCCTGACAAAGTCATTAAGCAAAGTGCAAGAAACATAGCCTCACATCTCACTGAAATTATAAATGAATATTTTAACACAGGGGTGTTTCCATCAAAACTTAAAATGTCAACTATAAAGCCTCTTTACAAAAATGGTGATAAATATGATGTTAGTAACTTTAGGCCTTTATCAATGTTGTCAGGTTTCTCAAAAATAATAGAAAGGATACTGTATCATAGACTATGCAAATTTCTTATTAAGGATAGAATATTGGTTAATGTGCAAAATGGTTTCCGTTAAAATAAATCAACTGAAACAGCTATCTTCAGTTTTTTGCAACTTCTTCTAAATTCCATGAATAGAAAGGAATTAAACTGTGGGTTGTTTTTAGACTTATCAAAGGCCTTTGATGTCATCGACCATAAGTTACTGCTTAGGAAGTTATATGCCTATGGGATACGTGGAGTTGCCCACAAATGGTTTGAATCATATCTGTCAGACAGGTATCAGAAGGTGGAGATAAGCCATGCAGATAGGACATATTCATCAAGATTCGAGAGAGTTTTGTATGGAGTACCCCAGGGATCTGTATTAGGGCCATTACTGTTTTTAATATATATCAATGACCTACCAAGTGAACTATCTGAAGTAGAGGCAGTGCTGTTTGCTGATGATACAAGTTTGTTTGTTAAAGCAAATAGTGAAGCTGACTTATAGGAAAAAGTCGCATTAGCAACAGATGAAGCAAACAGATGGTTTAATGAAAACAGACTCATTATGAATGCCAAAAAAACAAAGTGGATCAACTTCAGACATATTACAAATAAAATAAAAACTAACCTTACAGTAGAAATGGGTAAGTGTAAGATTGAACAAGCATCATACACTAAATTCTTGGGAGTATGGTTTGATGAACACTTAAGATGGGAAAAAGCATGTAATATCATTGAACAAAAAATTAAGTCAAACATGTTATATACTTATGAATATAATAGAGGGAAACATTCCATGTGAGAAAAATATATCTAAAAACACAGATGATGTGACTTACCGAACAAAAGTGCTGGCAGGTCAATAGACACACAAACAAACACAAACATACACACGAAATTCAAGCAACAAACTGTTGCCTCATCAGGAAAGAGGGAAGGAGAGGGAAAGACGAAAGGATGTGGGTTTTAAGGGAGAGGGTAAGGAGTCATTCCAATCCCGGGAGTGGAAAGACTTACCTTAGGGGGAAAAACGGACAGGTATACACTCGCACACACACACATATCCATCCGCACATACACAGACACAAGCAGACATGTTATATACTTAGAATGCTTAAAAGCTCATGTAATATTAAAACAGTGTTATGTGTTTATTTCTCATTCATGCACAATTTATTAAGATACTGTGTATAGTTTTGGGGGAACAACAGTCTAACAAAACATTCATTTAGACTACAAAAGAAGGCAGTCAGAATAATAAAAGGTATAGGATATAGAGACTCTTGTAGGCATGTTTTCAAAGAATTAAAAATTATGACACTATCATCCTTATACATATATGAAAGCATATGTTTCTTAAAAGAACACGAGGAATTTGCTACAGTAAACAGAGAATTTCACAACTACGAAACAAGGAATAGGAATGATTTCCACAGAGAAATTCATAAAACAGCTATGTATCACAAAAGTGTACTATACCAACCCAAAATCCTCTACAGTGCTCTCCCCAAAGAACTAAAAATAATACCAAAACTGCACATATTTAAAAGAGAATTAAAAAACATGTTATTGAACAATAGTTTTAACAGTATTGAAGAGTTTATGAATCGTTGACAATAAAAGCTCAGTTAATATTTCTCTGACATAATAAATATGTGTAGTTGCTCACATTTAAATACTTGCTGTTTCTATGAAAGTGTGAAACAGTGTTAATGTAAGAATGGAAATAATCTTTGATGTGAGAATCATTACCTTTTCTTGTTCGTTGTTATCCTACTTGTATATTTTTATGTTAATGTTCTTATAGTTCTATTAAAATTGTGATGTCTAAGTGACAAGTAAATTCAATTATAAATTTTCATGTACATGTATTTTAAATTGTAATGTTTATTGACAAGTCCTATGTCATTTTGATTTTGTACTACAAGGACACTAATAAATTGAATTGAATTGAATTGAATTGAAAGTTTCAATATGCAGCCTTAAATGATGACTCTAGGAATATGCTACAATCCCCTATGTATTGCTCACATAGAGATCATGAGGATGAGATTAGAATATTACTGAACATGCGCATAGGCATTCAGACAGTCATTCCTCCCATGTTTCATACTTGAGTGGAACAGAAAGAAACCCTAATAACTGGCACAGTGGGGCATACTCTCTGCTGTGCACCTCATGGTCGGTTTGCACAGTATAAAGTGTAGATGTAGTTGTAGGTATTACCCACTTAACTCTGGTTATTTAAACTTTGTGAATCGACTTTCATGAGATAGCTTGTATCTATATTCAAGGTTTTCCAGGATATCTGTGATGCTCTCCTATGCATCATGCAGCCTAAAACAGTCTGAGCTACTCTTCTTTGAATACACTTAATGTCCCCTGTTGGTCCTATTTGAATGATTTCATTTGCAGCAATTGTAAATATAGATTAAAATCAATTATCTTAATTTATCTAACATCAAGAGGATTTTATTAGAACTAGTCATATATAGATTAGCATATTCATAATGTGATCTACTGCAACATTAAATGCAAAACAATGAAAGAAAAGTTATAACAGACTAGCTATGTCTTACAAAAATATTATTTTTTTAATAAAACAGTTATCCATGAGACTTTCTATGTAAGTTTACTTGGGTATTTTTACAAAATACAACATACTTGTATTTCGATTTTTATCATGGAGTGGTGTGCTGACATTTCTGCATTGGTTGGCCCACTGGTGTGCCATTTGCTCCAGTTCCTCACTCCAGTCCTGTCAAAAATAAAATAAAATGTAATGTTTGTGGCACATAAATGGGAGGCCTGCACTTTCTCAACATGTCAGTAGGAAATGATTAATACATTCATGTGCAATGAATTTATCACACTTTTGTGGCACTATACATCATCAAGTTCTCGTAAATCACAAGTGATCATTTTAATTTCATTAACTCCTCACTTTACACTGTTTCAGTCTTCTTCTGAGATGCTAAAGAGTCTCTGGCCAGGGGTTCAAGAGCTTTTCAGGTATCTATTCCAGTCTCTTCCCTATTGATCTAGCATGGAGAAAAGGACCACTGATTTGTTGCATTGCAAAATGTTTATTTTTTATGAATGATGTAGCCTCTGGCTCCTCTCTCCTCATTACATTTTCATTTACTTCTGCTGTCAATCAAGAGAATGCAACTTAACAAAAGAGCTATGTATACTCTCTAATCTATATTTCTTCATTCTGTTTGCTAATGAACCTGATTTAAAGTCCTTTATCATTTCATTGATATTACCATAGAAATTGAAATGGAAATTTATGAAGAGATTCTTTCTCATATTGATGCCCATCACATCTTTGCTCATCCTTTTTTCTACAGTATGAGACATAACAAATTCGAAAATTTTGATCTACTATCTCATTTACTTTTATTGATTTTTCATTCTAACTTTAATACAGTTGCACACAAAATATGTAATAATGTGTGAGCGTTTGAGGATGTTATCCTGGCAACATTTTGCACAAATTTATTGTACAGTGCTTATATTGGTAACCTTTATTGCAGTGACGCACATGGTTTTACAAGAAGTCAATTTAATTAAAAATCATAGCTAACTGAAAATTCTACTACAATACACATAAGGTGACAGAAGGCATGACATACCTCCTGTGCTGGTGTTAGCTGGAACCAACACTCTGGGTGGCATATAGACACCGGAGCAAGCGAGCCTATCAGGAGAGAGGCCAACGACAGACTCACAATAAACACACTACCAATGCCCTCTCGACTGCCAGTATCTGGATCGCTACCATGGACCGGAGGCCTAGTGACTCCCAGTCAGTCATCCAGTGAGTCAACAAGTCAAGTCACAGTCACAGCCCAGTGGGAGTCACAGTCACAGTTAGCTGAGCCTCGAGCTCAGAGTTGGGCAGCACCCAGTGACCAGAATAGTGTACATAGTGGACTTGTGCTTCACCAGCAGTGAGGCTAACATGAACTAATTCAGAAGAGCTTGTTCCACAATATCTGGACTATCTTAAGTTAAGTAGCTCTCTGCATATGTTATAATACGTGCTTGCTGTTTGTGTTATAGAAGAGGATACTGGCCACCAAATAACATTCTCTCCTTGCTTCCCAAGGTACAGACCTACAGTGACAATGAGATGACATAAAACCTCCTAATCTCATGTTGGACCTCCTTTTGTCCATGTTGTGCAAAAATGAAAAATCAAAACAAAAAAGTTGTTGGAAGTCCACTGCAGAAATATTGAGCCATACTGCCTCTACAGCAATCAAATTTGAAATTTTTGCTAGTGTAGCAATCTGTGCAAATACTGACCTTTCGATTATGTCCCACAAATGTTCAGTGGGATTAATGTTAGGCAATCTGGATGGTCAAATCATTTGCTCAAAATTTTCCAGAATGTTCTTCAAACAAATCGCAAACAATTGTGACCTGCTGACATGGCGTATTGTCATCTTTCATAGCACCCCCATGTCAATTACAGGGCCCACACAATAGACAAGCAAGGTGGGCTGCTGACGTCCATTCAGGAACTCACATCAAAACATCACCAGTGAATGTAAACATCAACAGACCTTCTGCATAAACACAGCACTACTTCATGAAAAGTCATGTGACAGAGATCCACAAATTGCACCTAATGTGACTAAGGGTAGCACTCTGTAGAACCAGTGCAATAAGCACACCAGCAGAGTCAGACCGGCAGTGCATACCTACAACTAGGGCAGCTCGGCTATAGCCCAGTAGACACTCACCATAGCCTGTAGAAATTTGTATCTCGGTGGGTGTAATGCCACTTTGGAATTGTGTACTGTAGTATTTTGGTTATTATTATCTCTCTTCATTGTCTTGTAATTTTTATCTGGCTTTTGTTCTTGAGTTTGGAAATTACTGTGTTTAATTAAATAAAGCTTGTTAAAACTTGATCGTTAGTTCTTTCTTGCCGACCGCAGGACACTACATCATCCATAAAAATTCCATGATTGTTTTGGAACATCAAGTCCATGAATGGTTGTAAATGCTGTCCAAATAGCCAAACATTACCATTTTCAGTCAATGATCAGTTCATTTGGATCACAGTACCCAGACCACTCTATATAAAAACAGTCCATACCATTATGAAGCCACCACCAGCTTTCACAGTGTCTTATTGACAATATGGGTCCACAGCTTCATGGAATCTGCATCATACTCGATCCTTGCCAACTGAAATTGGGACTCATCTGACTAGGCAACAGTTTTCCAGTCATCTAGGGTCCAATCAATGTAGTCATGAGCTCAGAAGATGCACTGCAGGTGACGCACCATTAGTAAAGGCACTTGCATCAGTTGTCTACTGCCACAGCCCAGTAACACCAAATTTTGCAGCACTGTCCTAATTGTGTGTTTATCGTACTTCCCACGGTGATGTCTGTGGCTATTTCATGAAGTATTTTCTGTCTGTTAGCACTGACAACTCTACACAAGCGCCACTGCTCTCAGGCATTTACTGGAGGCCACTGAGAACTGTGTTGTCTGTGGTGAGAGGTAATGCCTGAAATATGGTATTCTTAGCACATGCTTGACACTATGGATCTCAGTACTGAATTCCCTAATGATTTCCAAAATGGAATGTCGCATGTGTCTAGCTCCAACTACCATTCAAAGTCTGTTAATTTCCATAGTGCAACCATAATCATGTTGGAAATATTTTCATATGAATCACCTGAGTATGAATGACAGCTGTACCAATGCAGTTCCCTTTCATACCTTGTGTACTTAATACTACTGCCATCCCATGATTTTTGTCACCTCAGTGTATAATAGGAAAAGATTTTGACCTAATCTGTAGAATGTGAGGTACTGTCACCACTCGTTCAGAAGCAGACATACTTTAAATTACCTGAAACTAATGAACTTATGAAATAACTGACATGGAAAGGTCAGGTCATCATAATTTTCTTTGCCAGTTTTGCTTTGTGATTGTTAGATGCTGAACTTTACACTATTGCTTTGTTAGCATATTTTTTCTGATTCAGATGACACCCCCCCCCCCCCCCCCTAAGTTATTAGGCCTCTAATTAAGACCTTGAGTGGTTTATCATGATGTAAAATTATTTTCAAGATGGGTGATGCGCTGGTAGTTAGGATATTCACAATGTGGGAACATAAGCTGGTTCTGCAAACTTCTTAATTTACTATCCTTCAACATTTTTCATAATTCAGGAAACAGTTAAGCCTTATAGCCAATTCAAAATAGCAGGATTTAACCTAGATGATTTGAAAATCAAATATCTGTATGAAAATCTTTAAGTAGCCCATAACTTTACATAATAGTGTTAAGTGATTGCTTCCTAGTCACAGACTTTCACTCTAACTGAAAAAGTTGTTACTTCTAAGCTTCTGGACCACAGGCTTTGACATACCAACTGATATAGTTGTTGTCTTTATGGATGCTATTTCCAAAATCACATCAACTGACATAATACTTTTTCATTATTTTCACTGGTCACCTCGAAATCACCCATAAGTGACCAGTGAGCAATCATTAATCATCATTCAATCAGTTTGTGTGAGAATATGGCAATAGAATCTGTACATGTAACAACTATATTGGTCAGTATGTGAAAGTCCATGGCCCAGTAGCTTGGAAGTAACAACTATGTTGCTTAGAGTGAAAATATGCAACCGGTAAGCAGTCATATAACATCATTATGTCAGCTCATGTCAAAGTCTGCCACTAACCTTCATATACACAACATATATGTAGCTTATCAGAGCAACTTTGTTCAGGTCAGATTACCAACAGTTATGAAGAGGATGCGTTACTGTTTACCATAAACATGACACGTTGTGTTGCAGACAGGCACAATAAAATGACTGTTACTGAATGAGCTCCCAACCAAAGCCTTCTTCAGGAAAGAACGCAAAACACACATACATTCCTACAAGCAGACACACCTCATGTACACATGATTGCTTTCATGGCTGCTCCAGCCAGACAGCAACTGTTCAATTGTTCAACACAGGTTGAACAAAAGCAACAATCAAGAGTGAGCAGGGAAGGAAATAACACTGTCTGGTGAGCTCCATGCCGCCACTGGATAAGCAGCAGCCGGCAGCAAGTTGTACTCTTAGCTCACTTATTTGTTTCATAGTTTAATTCTTAATTTCTTTGTGTGTTTTTGGGTACTTGCATAGTTTAATTCACAAATTTTGGGCGTATTATAGTATCTGAGAGTTGTAACATCGCATTGTAGTACCCGAATAGTGTAAATTTGCATAGTTGTCAGTCACCTGTTTGTTTTGAACAGCTTGTGAGATAAAAGAGAGGGAAAAATTGTTACAGATGGATAGGGACTGTGCCTGTTGTGTATGGATTCAGGGAGAATTGGCCACTGTTCGGGAAGCTGTGTTGGCCATGTTCAACAGGCTCCAGGCTGTTTTCCATGGCTGTGGTGACATTGGGACACCTGAGGCAAGCACTTTGGCACCTCTGGAACCTGTAGCATCACCTTGGATCTCTGATACCACTGCGCCCTCGGATTTGGACATCCTTGCCAATCGACAATTGCCTGACAGTTATTGGCGAACCATAGCAGGGTCGCGAATCCCTGGGCAGAAGGCGAAAGTTGGTGCTGGCCCAAGGCTGTACCCTTATGCCTCCATAACAGGTTTGAATTTCTGCCCACTGCTTAAAGTACTTCTGACCCAGCAAGGATGGCCTTGCCTGTTGCGGCAGTGACTAGTCTTCCTGAGAGGTCCGGACAAGCGCGGAGAGTGGGATTGCTTGTCATTGTGAGCTCCAATGTTAGGCAGGTGATGGAGCCCCTTAGGGATATGGCAGATAAGGACAGCAAGAAAGCCAATGTGCATTGCGTGTGCAGTCATCCAAGATGTGGAAAGGGTCCTTCTGGATGCCATGAAGGGTACAAGGTGCAGCCAACTGCAGGTGGTGGCTCATGTCAGCACTAATGATGTGTGTCGCTATGGATCGGAAGAGATTCTCTCTGGTTTCCAGCAGCTATCTGAGTTGGTGAACACTGCCAGTCTTGCTAGTAAGATGAAGGCAGATCTCACCATTTGCAGCATCATCGACAGGACTGATTGTGGATCTTTGGTACAGAGCCAAGTGGAGAGTCTGAATCAGAGGCTCAGACGGTTCTGCGAGCATGTAGGCTGCAGATTCCTTGACTTGCACCAAGGGTGGTGGGGTTTCAAGTTCTGCTAAATAGGTCTGGTGTCCACTACACACAGGAGGTGGCTACATGGGTAGCAGGGGCTGTGTGGTGTTGAATGGGTGGTTTTTTAGGTTAGACAGTCTTGGGAAAGATCAGAAAGGGCTCCAGTCTCAAAGGGTACAGAGCAAAGAAACAACGAGAAGCTACCAAGCAACAGTCGGTATTGTAGTTGTAAATTGTCGTAGCTGTGTTGGAAAAGTACCAGAGCTTCAAGCACTTATAGAAAGCACTGAAGCTGAAATCGTTATAGGAACAGAAAATTTTTACAGAGGCGCAATCTGTGTTCAGAAAGGATAGATTAAATAAAGTAGGTGGTGGTGTGTTTGTGTCTGTTGGTAGTGGTTTATCTTGTAGTGTAGTTGAAATAGATAGTTCCTGTGAATTACTATGGGTAGAGTTTTACAATAATTGGCTCCTTCTACCGATCCCACGACTTAGATGATATAATAGCTGAATGGTTCAAAGAAAACTTGAATATCATTACAATAAGTACACCACTCATACAGTTATAATTGGTGGAGACTTCAATCTACCCTTGATTTGTTGGCAAAAATACATGTTCAAAGGCAGTGGTAGACAGAAAACATATTCCGAAATTGTACTAAATGCTTTCTCTGAGAATTACTTTGAACAATTAGTTCATGAGCCCACACAAATTGTAAATGGTTGTGAAAACACACTTGACCTCTTAGCCACAAATAATCCTGATCTAATAGAGAGCATCATGATGGATACAGGACTTAGCGAACACAAGGTCGTTGTAGCGAGGCTCAGAACCATATCAACCAAAACCACTAAAAATAAATGCAAAATATATCTATTTAAAACAGCAGATAAAAATTCGCTTGATGCCTTTCTAAGAGAAAGTCTCCATTCCTTCCAAGCTAATTATGTAAGTGTAGACCAGATATGGCTCAAATTCAAAGATACAGTATTGACAGCAATAGATAGATTCATACTGCATAAGTTATTTGGGGAGCAAAATAACTGATGATGGTCGAAGTAGAGAGGATAGAAAATGTAGATTGGCAGTGGCAAGGAAAGCGTTTCTGAAGAAGAGAAATTTGTTAACATCGAGTACAGATTTAAGTGTCAGGAAGTCGTTTCTGAAAGTATTTGTATGGAGTGTAGCCATGTATGGAAGTGAAACATGGACGATAACTAGTTTAGACAAGAAGAGAATAGAAGCTTTCGAAATGTGGTGCTACAGAAGAATGCTGAAAATTAGATGGGTAGATCACATAACAAATGAGGAGGTATTGAATAGAATTGGGGAGAAGAGGGGTTTGTGGCACAACTTGACAAGAAGAAGGGACTGGTTGGTAGGACATGTTCTGAGGCATCAGGGGATCACAAATTTAGCATTGGAGGGCAGTGTGGAGGGTAAAAATCGTAGAGGGTGACCAAGAGATGAATAAACTAAGCAGATTCAGAAGGATGTAGGTTTCAGTAAGTACTGGGACATGAAGAAGCTTGCACAGTATAAAGTAGCATGGAGAGCTGCATCAAACCAGTCTCAGGACTGAAGACCATAACAACAACAACAACAACAACAACAACATAGACTGCACTTTGTTTGCAGAACAGTTAGAAGATGCGACAAACCCACTAAAGAGACAACCTACATTACACTTATCCGTCCTCTGCTGGAACATAGCGGTGTGGTGTGGGATCCCTACCAGGTAGGATTGATGGAGGAAATTGAAAAAGTGCAAAGAAGGGGAGCTCATTTGGTGTTATTGTGCAATAGGGGTGAGAGTGTCACTGATATGATACGCGAGTTGGGGGTGGCAGTCACTGAAGCAAAGGTGGTTTTCTTTGTGGTGAGATCTATTTATGAAATTTCAATCACCAACTTTCTCTTCCAAATGCGAAAATATTTTGTTGACATCTACCTACATAGGAAGAAATGATCATCATAATAAAATAAGAGAAATCAGATCTCAAATGGAAAGATTTAGGTGCTCCTTTTTCCCACGCACCATTTGAGGGTGGAATGGTAGAGATGTAGTATAAAAATGGTTCGATGAACCCTCTGCCAGACATTTAATTGTGAATTGCAGAGTAGCCATATAGATGTAGATGTAGATGAAGCATGGACTAGTAGGTGGCAGGGCAAGGCTGCCTGGCTTAGGCCTGGGGAGACTGCAGGGGGGAGGGGGGAGGGAAAGGAAATGGGGACCAGAAAAGGAGAGGAACAGAGAAGGGAAAAGACTGGTGAGTGTGCTGGTAGAAAGTGGCACAAAATGAGGGTGAGGGGACATGTATTGGGAGGTGGTGATGATAGGACAGAGGTGACAAACTATTGGGTGGAGGATGTGTGGTCATTAGGTTATTGTAGGATGATTTTGGGTTAGTGTTTGGAGCAGAGAAGGTGTTGTAAAGATAAATTCCATCTGTGCAGTTAATAAAAAGCTGGTGGTATATGAGACGATCCAGATGGCAGGCATTGCAAAGCAGTCATTGAAATCAAGCATCTTATGTTCATCTACATGTTGTGCTCTTGGCCACAGTGTGATGGTGACCATTCATTCTGGTGGACAGTTGATTAATAGTCATACCAACATAAAAAGCCATGCAGTGATTGCAGGAGAGCAGGTATGTAGTGTAGCTGATTTCACAGGTGCTCTGGCTTCTGACAGCATAGGATAAACCTGTGACAGGACTGGAATAGGAAGTGCTGGGTGGGTGGATTGGGCAGGTCTTGCACCTGGGTCTTCCACGGGTATATGATTCCTGTGGCAAGATGCTAGGATTGGTAGTGGCATAGGGATGGTCCAGGATGTTGTGGCAGATCACTTCACGAGGCATGGGAAGGACTTTGGGTAGGACGTCACTCAATTAAGGACATGATGATAATCAAAGCCCTCATGAAGGAAGTGCTTCAGTTGTTCCAGTATGGGGTGGTAATGGATGGCAAATGTGGTGCTCCTTCATACCCAGTTATTGGGAGTGGTGGGAGAACTGGGGGTATGTGGTGACATGGCACAGAAAATCTGTTTGCAGACTAGATCTAATGGATAGTGTCTATTTGTGAATGCCTTTGTGAGACCTGTAGCATACTGGGCAAGGGAGTTCTTTTCACTTCAGATGTTCTGTCTCCTTGTGATCAGGCTGTATGGGAGGAAATCTTTTGATGTGGACAGGATAATAGCTGTCAAAATGCAGGTAGTTTTGATGGTTGGTGTGTTTACTGTGGACAGAGTTGTAGAAGGATCTGTCAGTGTGGACAAAGTCAACATCCAGGAAGGTAGCATGTTGGATTGAGGAGGACCACGTGAAGCAACACCCAATACCTACCCAGATTGGAACAACTAAAGCACATCCTACACCAGGGCTTTGATTACCTATCATCATGCTCTGAAATGAGGGACATCCTACCCAAGATCCTTCCCACACCTCCTAAAACAGTGAAAACAGTGTTCCATTGCCCACCCAAGCTCCAAAACACCCTATTCCATCCCTATGCCACTTCCAATCTAAGCCCCTTAGCACAGGCATCATATCCCTGTGGAAGACTCAGGTGCAATAGCTACCCAATCCACTGTCCCATCACTTCCTAATCCAATCCTGTCACAGGCTTATCCTATCCCTTTGAAAGTCAGACCTCCAGTGAAAGCAGCATGTCATATACCAACTCTGCTCAAAGCATCCATACATGGGAGCAAGTGGGGACACATCACCCACCCCTATACCTCTCATGGAAAGGAAAATGTATAGCACAGTCATGTGTTTTTTTTCCATGAAAATTATTTGAAAGTTTATATTACTCAGGTTTTTAATAGTTTATGGATTGGAACGCTATTATCACTATTTACAAGTTGGTATTCATCTTGCAAATTATTAAAAAAGCTCCATACTCCAGTTCAGATCTGCTGCCCCCCCACTCACCTCCCCCCAACACCCCCCCACCCACCACCCCCACCCACCACCTACAAACTATCATACAGGCACACTTCGCTCTGCTACAATCTTTGCACAGTTTTTTATATTGGTATGATACCAACCAGCTGTCAACTGAATGAATGGTCACTGCCAAACTGTGGTCAAGAGCAAAGTGGATCACCCTGTGAACAACAGGCAACTGAACATAACATGCTTGATTTCTTGGCTGCTTCACAACCTGAGCCATCTGGATCCTCTGCTCCATCACCAGCCTTTCTAAGTGTACAGATGGGTGTTATCCCTATGAAAAATCCTCCACTCCTGAAAATATCCTAGCCTCACCCTATGATAACACAATGTCCTCAAACCATCCACTGAACAGGTATTGCCTTCTCTGTCATATCATCACTGCCTCCTCATGTCACATCCCCCCATACATGCAGCACTCTTCTCCCCCCCCCCCCCCCCCCTCACTCACACCCTACTATTCTTCTCTCTTCCTTTCCCCTCTCCTGATTGCAGCTTTCATTCAATAAAACAGCTGCAGTCTGGCTTAGGCAGCTGGAAACAGCAGTCATGTGTGTGTGAGGTCTGCCTGTTTCTGAAGAAGGCTCTGTCCAAATGCTCAGTTTGTACCAGTATATTCATGTGTCATCTTCATGGTGAGTGGCAATCTGTCCTTTTCATAATTGTTAATAACTTTGTTTGCATCACCCAAACAAAATCTGCAGCTAGCACCTATAATTGCAATATCTAAGTGTGACTGTTCCGTGAAAACTATGTACTGGATACTTTAATTGGTTTGTCTACTTTCTACATGACAATAATGTAGGCACTGCATTTGTTATGATGTAATGCCACTGTGTCAGGTGTTCACTGTGATATTCAACAAAGAGTGTGTCACTGGTTAGTGACTGGATTATTTCTCTTTGAGGTACAATTTTTCAAAAAAGACTAGAAATGGTCAATGAAAACATTATAATGCCCATAAAGTGGGAAAAGACATGTAATGGGAGGACTGGTTGGGACCAATGAAAAAAATGATTTTTTTTACATAATTTGCATCCCAGAAGTATAAGGATTATGGTTGTAAAAGGATTTTTTGATAGTGAAAGCATTTTAGGAGTTACAGCCCGTTGAATGGAACCATGAGCCAACTAAAATATAGACAACTGTAGGCACTGAATGAATTAGCTCAAGAAAATATTAGACCAATATATAAATTTGTGTCCACTGAAGATTTGTATAAAAGTTGCACCATTTACAATACACAGAATGACAATGAGAGCATCAGCGTGTACATTTGGAAACTGATACAGAAATATCTTCATTGTGGGCAAAAACTGTTGAAATAGCACCATATTTAGCTTCAGGTATGTTCAAAAAAATGTTATTCATCTACTCTGAAGACCATGAACATGTTAGGAATGATCACAAGGACAAACAGCAAAAACGTTGAAACTTTCTGGCAGATTAAAACTGCGTGCTGGACCGAGACTCGAACTCAGGACCATTTCCAAAAACGTTTTGGGTTTATCTGACAGAAAATGTGTAAGCACTGTGAAGCAAGGAATGTGTCAGTGTGTTAAGAGAGACCAATTTGAAAAAATATGGCACCACATTCAGAACCAGACTATGTCTGAGGAAGAGGGAGTATGCTTCTACAGCCCTGGGATCACTGATTAACTAAAGTTTTGAAACAACATTTTCTTTTGTTGCTCCAAACTTTAGACATGTCTTTCTCAAAGAATATTTTTCAGCATGCAAAGTGCTCTAAAATCTTGACAGATTAACTAACTCATCTGATTTCTTTAAAATGAAAGGCAACTAAATTTAAGGGACCTTAGCAAGAGCTTTTTTTATTAAAATTGGAAACATTTGTTTTTAACATTTGAACTTAGAAAATATGCCAAGAAATTGACATGTTTTTCAAATAGCTGCTTTTTTGAGTTATTTTAAATTATTTTCTAATTGCAGCTACTATTTTTAGTTAATAATTAAACAAAAAAATTGTCATGCACGAATGTGTGCATAATAAAGTGGCAAAACCCCCCATTCTAATAAAAACACCCCTTGTATGCAAAAAAATTCTAAACTTCTTTTTTTAAAATTATTTTTCATGCTTTTCCACTTGAACCTCCCCTTAAAAATCAACTACTGTGTGATCTACATCATCTTCATACTATGCTCTCCAGTCATTTTTCAGATAATTATTTCAGAACATCAAGATATGAGACTTCAAACTAAGTGGAAGTGAGTGCAAAGCAGGAGTGGAGAACGTCATGTATGGCATCCCTGGGCTAAGGAATCCCAGAATGGCCAGAACAGCCAGAAATAGTGGCCATATGTGCATGATGTGTAGTTGCTTGTGTGAATGTGCATGAGTTTTCCTTTCTGAAGGATGCTTTGGCTGAAAGCTCATTGTGTAACAGACTTTTTGTTGCACCTGTCTGCAAATCAACGTAACATGTTAATGGTGAGTAGCAGCTATGCTTTTCACAGTATTTTCGATATTCCAACCTGGACTTAGGATGCTGGCTCTGCATGTGTGGCCCCATTTCCACTAGGCTGTCATGCCTACCTGACATCCAACCATGATCACTCCCCACTCTATGCAGCAACCGCTTTGTCACTGATCCAGCCACACAGCAAAGTACACACATTAGTACACTGTGCCTTGCTTCACCACCCAGCTATGCCACCACTGGCATTTCCACCTGTGGTAGCTGAGTGGTCAGTGCGACAGAATGTCAATCCTAATGGCCCGGGTTCGATTCCCGGCTGGGTCGGACACTTTCTCTGCTCAGAGACTGGGTGTTGTGTTGTCCTAATCATCATCATTTCATCCTCATTGATGCGCAAGCCACTGAAGTGGCATCAAATCGAAAGACTTGCACCCGGCGAATGGTCTACCCAACGGGAGGCCCTAGTCACACGACATTTACATTTTTACCACTGGCATCATTAAGCAGCAGACTATTGCCATTTCTCTTCCACATGACTCACCATCATGCAGCCCAACCACCATCAACCAACATCAGAGGAACTGATCCCAACACAATGTCATTTTGACCACCATCATTTGCACAATTTGCCTCCACCCATCATTTGCACAATTTGCCTCCACCCATCACTGTCAATTTCGGTGTCTCTTCCCAACACATGTTCACCACAACAATGCCAGACTCTGTGATCACATCTCCATCAACAGTGACTCGAGCCACGACCCAAATTGGATCAATACTCATCATTTCTGCCTCCTCATGACCACCAGTCCCCCACGGTCAGCCACTGCACAGGCTATGCCCATCGAAGTTCGCCCCAGCTAATAAATTAGTGTCTCATATCAGTTGTGCTACCTTCTCAATGTATGCTGTCACTGCGATCAGATCAAAGTCTCTCTGGCACGTAATGTCTCTATATGCTAACATGCTTCCCACTGACACCTCGTCCCATGTGGACACACCAGACGCTTCCCATGTCAACTGCAGCTACACCACCTGTTCAGCACTCATGCCATGCACAGCATCACTTCAGTAAGTCTTCCAGTCATGGCGTAGCTAATCACACACACCTGTGCATCATCACATTGAGAAACGGTCAAGTCATGTCTCGCGAAAGTGCCACCCACAGCATGATGGGTCACACTCATCTGCATAGCATCACTTCGAGAAATGGCTTGGTCATGTCTTTCGATAGTGTCAACCATGACATGACCAGTCACTTACACATGTAAATACCACTTCTGCACTTGTTAACCCCACACTAATCTTCCCCTCAGTGTTACATACTATGTGGGATAGGTGAAGGAGGGGGAGGGGACATCTGTGTGGACATCCACTGTGATATACATTGCTTATGTGCTGTGAGTGCAATATCTGAGACTTGACAAGAGGCTTCTGTTTGTTCTTAGCATCCATGGTGAACAATTATATGTCTTTTACATGTATATACATAAATTCAATAAAGCTAACCCTACCATACCACATTGTACCTCATTTATATTGTGCACACACCAGGGGTGCCGACTTATAAAAAAATTGAGTGGGCCCATACTGGGGGTCTTGCCCCAGGCAATTTTCTAAATTTTAGATGGAAAATAGTGAGTTTTAAAGTTTTTTAAAGCATTGTAGATTCATATGATTAACATTAAAACTGGACTCTCGATAACTTGACACTCTGGGAAACTTGACAAGCCTGACACATCTTTAGGCTTTGAAAAAAGAAACAAAACATAAACAGGTATGTTATTTTCGTAAAAAGCTAATTTAATTTACAGTAATAATTGTGCTTATAGACTATTACAGGGCAATGAATATATAGCTCTGAAAAGGCTGAAATTATATTTAAATAAATCCTAAATGAATAAAACATAAAATATTGCTGTTGCACAGTAATATCACTTCGATAAGTAAGTGAATAGCGAATTTAAGCTTACTTCGAATAAGGCTCAGGCTTTATTAAATAAAAACAGTATCTCAAAGTTAATGCTTTAAGTTAATACAGTATGCCTAACACTTTCAGTCAAAAAGCATGAAAATAGCAGGTTTTAATTGGGTCTTACACTCTAAAAAAATTTAAATATTTGAAAATAACTAATACATTACTATAGTAATACAGTACTAAACTAGTACTAATATTTCAAAACTGAAAATTTAACATTATGTATGTATTTAATTCTCTGTTTTATAAAATTTTTATATTGCTCTAAATGTCATTATTAGGGCTAGAGTGTCTTTAGAAAGGTGCAAATGTCGACTGTCTCACTGGAATTGCTGAATATGAAATCATTGATGACTGGTCGGATAACCAATTCATCTAAAACATCTCCAAGTTGTTCAATCACTTCTGTCCCATTGTTGATCGGGGATATGACTTCAGACATCTAAGGGCACTAAATGACCGTTCTGCTGTTGCTGTCGTGATTGGAACTACTTGGAGAAGCTTAATGCACTTCACTACTTCACATAACACTACTCCAGCTAGAGGCTCTTGTGTAATGTACTTTTTTACATCACGCATGTTTTTTAAGAGCAGTTGTTTCTTATTAATGATATTGGCTATAATATTCAAGTGTAAGTGCAGTCTCTCAATGTCTAGGTCATTTTTGAAAAACTCAGTTGATTTTTCAAAATTTGTTTCACCTCTGTTTACTGAAAGCAAGCACTCTTGTTCAACTGCAATGACCTGTGAGAGTCCAGTTGAAGCAAACCACTCAGTAATGCAAGATTGCAGTGTTTCACAAACTTCATTGAAAATAGCTTTATAGTATTCCTTTCGACAATGACCTCTGATGTCATTGTGTAGGTGACCTGTTGACCTGAGCGGAGTGCTGTTGTTGCCCTCTGCTGGTCTAGCCACAGAGTTCCGGGGTTTCGAAGTTCCATGTCATCTGCACTATAGGGGCTGTGGTCGAGTATTTAATCCTGAACTA
Source organism: Schistocerca nitens (assembly GCF_023898315.1). NCBI lineage: Eukaryota > Metazoa > Arthropoda > Insecta > Orthoptera > Acrididae > Schistocerca > Schistocerca nitens. Next base: position 772,200,020 of record NC_064615.1, read on the forward strand.
AAGACTGTTCTAATCATATTAATGAGTAATAAATGATAATTAATTGAAGATGTAAGATAGTGAAGACTGTCCATAACTGCCAAGTCTAAACTGTGAGTAGCGCAGTGCACATAACATGCTTTTTGTTGTATATCCAAAACTAACTTTTTTAGTCCTTTGAACTTACCTCTCATATTCAAGGTACCATCATAGCACTGTCCTCTTAAGTTATCCATTGACAAATCAAGACAAGCAAAAATGTCTTTTAAAATATTAAACAGAGTTTGTGATTCAGTGTTGGGGGTCTCATATAAGCCAATAAAGTCTTCGTTGATGATTAAGGAATCATCGACAGTACGAATACAAAATGACATGTGTTTGTGAATTGAAGAATCACTTGTTTAGTCAACGATAATAGAAAAATGTTCAGTCTTCTTGATTGAAGCCAATACCTTTCTCAACACAGACTTTCATAGTAGATCAATGATCTCGTTTTGAATATGGTGGGATGTTCACTTATACTCTGAATGACCTAACAAATCTTTAAACTCAGGTATGTCATTCTTTCAGAGCTCCAACAACTGAAAAAATTTGAGTTTACATCTTCATGCCCTCTAATTGCTAGTCCTTGTTGGCATGGAAATTGCATGATAGTAAAAATTGTCTCAAGAGATAAACAGCCTTTCTTCATATCACTATCTAACTGTTCGTTCAATTGGGAGGCCACACTTTGTTTAGTGATAGAATTTACTTTCAGAACACCTTCTTTATGCACAAATGTATTTTCATGAAGACATAATTTTTCCAAAACCTTTTTACAGTTAAAAAACCCCGTGGAAGTAAATGCATCTTGTTTTTCTGAAGAAAATTGTAATAAATTTTTAGCATCTGCCTCTTTGCAGCTTTTGCAAAAAAACTTTTTTGATAGATGCTTCATATTCTAGCCATATGTATTTGATCAACCAAGACTTCTGAAATGATCTTTCCTTACCAGATTGTCCAAGTTTTGGCTGTGAACAGTTCTTGCCTGAAGACAATGAAGTAATTGACAACACAATAATTGTTGGAGGTTGACTTGCAGTATCAACATTTTCCAAGCATGTCTTTTTGTAACAAATTTATCCATTGCAAACTTAATTCACAATACACTAAGACAGTAAAGTAAACAAATAAAATATAGTCATATAAAATAGTCCACTAGACACTAAAATCGGAACACTAAATACGTCTGCAGCATGCGCTGAGCGAAACCATCCACACTGAAAGACGGTGACAGCAGGTTGGGATTTATATAGCCGCAGCATCGTAATGTCTCGAAGCATCAAGGCGAACCAAGGCAGAGGGTTCCAGGCACTTTTGTTCCAGTCCTTTTGATGTTGTCACAGCTGCAGCACTGGCCCGCTGGAGCCAGACTTTACCCGAAGATTCGTGCACCAGGACAAATTCTAAGTGTGCCTGCAGCACTGTAACACTGTCATAATTCACACCACTTGTTTCCAGTTAAGCTGCTTAAAATCATAATAATTATTTGTTTTAACTCATTACTGAATGTATTTTAAAGGTAACTATCATCAAACAAGGAAAATAAAAGAATCCAACATAATTTAATGATTTTACAAAGCATAATATAACTAATAATTGTCTTAAATTATTGAGGGGGCTCCACCTCTCAAAACAAATCTTTGAGGGGGCTTGGGCCCCCTCAGGCCCCATGGATTCGGTACTTGTGGCCTACACCACACTTGACTTCTACATATTCATTAATTAATTTCTGTATTAATATGTCCAACAATTCACATTGCGTGAGTTTCATCATTCGAACATAGCCAAATTAATAGCTTAAAATTAATTTTTTACACTAAAACTGACAATGCATTTTCTATTAATCCAATGTTGTTGTTGTTGTTGTTGTTGTTGTTGTTGTATTCAGTCCTGAGACTGGTTTGATGCAGCTCTCCATGCTACTCTATCCTGTGCAAGCTTCTTCATCTCCCAGTACTTACTGCAACCTACATCCGTCTGAATCTGCTTAGTGTAGTCATCTCTTGGTCTCCATCTACGATTTTTACCCTCCACGCTGCCCTCCATGCTAAATTTGGGATCCCTTGATGCCTCAGAACATGTCCTACCAACTGGTCCCTCCTTCTTGTCAAGTTGTGCCACAAACTCCACTTCTCCCCAATTCTATTCAATACCTCCTCATTAGTTATGTGATCTACCCATCTAATCTTCAGAATTCTTCTGTAGCACCACATTTAAAAAGCTTCTATTCTCTTCTTGTCTAAACTATTTATCGTTCATGTTTCACTTCCATACACTCCATACAAACACTTTCAGAAACGACTTCCTGACACTTAAATCAATACTTGATGTTAACAAATTTCTCTTCCTCAGAAACACTTTCCTTGCCATTGCCAGTCTACTTTTTATATCCTCTCTATTTCGACCATCATCAGTTATTTTGCTCCACAAATAGCAAAACTCCTTTACTACTTTAAGTGTCTCATTTCCTAATCTAATTCCCTTAGCATCACCCAACTTAATTCGACTACATTCCATTATCCTCGTTTGGTTTTTGTTGTTGTTCATCTTATACCCTCCTTTCAAGACACTGTACCTTCCGTTCAACTGCTTTTCCGAGTCCTTTGCTGTCTCTGACAGAATTACAATGTCATCAGCGAACCTCAACATATTTATTTCTTCTCCATGGACTTTAATACCTACTCGGAATTTTTCTTTTGTTTCCTTTACTGCTTGCTTAATATACAGATTGAATACCATCGGGTAGAGGCTACAACCCTGCCTCACTCCCTTCCCAACCGCTGCTTCCCTTTCATGCCCCTCGACTCTTATAACTGCCATCTGGTTTCTGTACCAATTGTAAATAGCCTTTCGCTCCATGTATTTTACCCCTGCCACCTTTAGAATTTGAAAGAGCCTATTCCAGTCAACATTGTCAAAAGCTTTCTCTAAGTCCACAGATGCTAGAAATGTAGGTTTGCCTTTCCTTAATCTATTTTCTAAGATAAGTCGTTGGGTCAGTATTGCCTCACGTGTTCCAATATTTCTGCGGAATCCAAACTGATCTTCACCAAGGTTGGCTTCTACCAGTTTTTGCATTTGTCTGTAAAGAATTCGCATTAGTATTTTGCAGCTGTGACTTATTAAACTGATAGTTCAGTAATTTTCACATCTGTCAACACCTGCTTTCTTTGGGATTGGAATTATTATATTCTTCTTGAAGTCTGACGGTATTTTGCCTATCTCATACATCTTGCTCACCAGATGGTAGAGTTTTGTCAGGACTGGCTCTCCCAAGGCTGTCAGTAGTTCCAATGGAATGTTGTCTATTCCTGGGGCCTTGTTTCGACTCAGGTCTTTCAGTGCTCTGTCAAACTCTTCATGCAGTATCGTATCTCCCATTTCATCTTCATCTACATCCTCTTCCATTTCCATAATATTGTCCTCAAGTACATCGCTCTACATACTCCTTCCACCTTTCTGCTTCCCCTTCTTTGCTTAGAACTGTGTTTCCATCAATGCTCTTGATATTCATACAAGTGGCTTTCTTTTCTCCAAAGGTCTCTTTAATTTTCCTGTAAGCAGTATCTATCTTACCCCTAGTGAGATAAGCCTCTACATCCTTACATTTGTCCTCTAGCCATCCCTGCTTAGCCATTTTGCACTTCCTGTCGATCTCATTTTTGAGACTTTCGTATTCCTTTTTGCCTGCTTCATTTACTGCATTTTTATATTTTCTCCTTTCCTCAATTAAATTAAATATTTCTTCTGTTACCCAAGGATTTCCACTAGCCCTCGTCTTTTTACCTACTTTATCCTCTGCTGCCTTCACTACTTCATCCCTCAGAGCTACCCATTCCTCTTCTACTGTATTTCTTTCACCCATTCCTGCCGTTTGTTCCCCTATGCTCTCCCTGAAACTCTGTACAACCTCTGGTTCTTTCAGTTTATCCAGGTCCCATCTCCTTAAATTCCCACCTTTTTGCAGTTTCTTCAGTTTTAACCTACAGTTCATAACCAATAGATTGTGGTCAGAGTCCACATCTGCCCCTGGAAATGTCTTACAATTTAAAATCTGGATTACTAAATCTCTGTCTTACCATTGTATAATCTATCTGATACACTCTAGTATCCCCAGGATTCTTCCATGTATACATCCTTCTTTTATGATTCTTGAACCAAGTGTTAGCTATGATTAAGTTATGCTCTGTGCAAAATTCTACCAGACGGCTTCCTCTTTCATTTCTCTCCCCCAATCCATATTCACCCACTGTGTTTCCTTCTCTCCATTTTCCTACTGTCAAATTCCAGTCACCCATGACTATTAAATTTTCATCTCCCTTCACTATCTGAATAATTTCTTTTATCTCATCATACATTTCTCAATTTCTTCATCATCTGCAGAGCTAGTTGGCATATAAACTTGTACTACTGTAGTAGGCATGGGCTTCGTGTCTATCTTAACCACAATAATGCGTTCACTATGCTGTTGGTAGTAGCTTACTCGCACTCTTATTTTTTGATTCATTATTAAACCTACTCCTGCATTACCCCTATTTGATTTTGTATTTATAACCCTGTATTCTCCTGACCAAAAGTCTTGTTTCTCCTGCTACCGAACTTCACTAATTCCCACTATATTTAACTTCAACCTATCGATTTCCCTTTTTAAATTTTCTAACCTACCTGCCCGATTAAGGGATCTGACATTCCACGCTCCAATCCATAGAACGCCAGTTTCTTTCTCCTGATAACGTCCTCCTGAGTAGTCCCCGCCCGGAGATCTGAATGAGGGGACTATTTACCTCCGGAATATTTTACCCAAGAGGATGCCATCATCATTTTACCATACAGTAAAGCTGCATGCCCTCGGGAAGAATTACGGCTGTAGTTTCCCCTTGCTTTCAGCCGTTCGCAGCACCAGCACAGCAAGGCTCTTTTGGTTAGTGTTACAAGGCCAGATCAGTCAATCATCCAGACTGTTGCCCCTGCAACTATTGAAAAGGCTGCTGCCCCTCTTCAGGAACCACACATTTGTCTGGCCTCTCAATAGATACCCCTCCCTTGTGGTTGCACGGCCATCTGTATCGCTGAGGCACGCAAGCCTCCCCACCAACGGCAAGGTCCATGGTTCATGTTACATTTGTTATTACCCCCATGAACCATGGACTTTGCCATTCGTTGGGAGCTTGTGCACCTCAGCGATACAGATGCCATTCATTGGGAGCTTGTGCGCCTCAGCGATACAGATAGCCATACCATAGGTGCAACTCCAATAGAGGGGTATCTGTTGAGAGGCCAGACAAACATGTGATTCCTGAAGAGGTGCAGCAGCCTTTTCAGTAGGTCCAGGCAGCAACAGTCTGGATGATTGACTGATGTGGCCTTGTAACATTAACCAAAACTGTCTTGCTATTCTGGTACTGTGGATGGCTGAAAGCAAGGGGAAACTACAACTGTAATTTTTCCCAAGGGCATGCAGCTTTACTGGTTAAATAGTGATGGCATCCTCATAGGTAAAATATTCGGGAGGTAAAATAGTCTCACATTTGGATCTCCGAGTGGAGACCACTCACAAGGACATCATTATCAGGAGAAACAAAACTGGCGTTCTATGGATTGGAGTGTGGAATGTCATATCCCTTAATCTGGCAGGTAGGTTAGAAAATTTTAAAAAGTAAAAGGATAGGTTGAAGTTAGATATAGTGAGAATTAGTGAAGTTCAGTGGCAGGAGGGACAAGACTTTTGGTCAGGTGAATACAGGGTTATAAATACAAAATCAAATAGGGTAATGCAGGAGTAGGTGTAATAATGAACAAAAAAATAGGAGTGCAGGTAAGCTACTACAAACAACATAGGGAACACATTATTGTAGCAAAGATAGACACAAAGCCCACAGCCATCACAGTAGTACTATGCTAACTAGCTCTGCAGATGATAAAGAGATTGAAGAAATGTATGATGAGATAAAAGAAATCATTCAAATAGTGAGGGGAGACAAAAATTTAGTAGTCATGGGGGACTGGAATTTGATAGCAAGAAGAGTAAGAGAAGGAAAAGTAGTAGGTGAATATGGAATGGGGGGTAAGGCATGAAAAGAATGGGGGAAAGAAATAAGAAGGAGAATGGGTAACTTTGAGAGATGAAATGGTGAAGACAGCAGAGGATCAAGTAGGTAAACAGACAAGGGCTGGTAGAAATCCTTGGGTAACAGAAGATATATTGAATTTAATTGATGAAATGAGAAAATATAAAAATGCAGTAAATGAAGAGGCAAAAAGGAATATAAACGTCTCAAAAATGAGATTGACAGGAAGTGCAAAATGGCTAAGCAGTGATGACTATAGGATAAATGTAATGATGTAGAGCCATATATCACTAGGGGTAAGATAGATACTGCCTACTGGAAAACTAAAGAGACCTTTGGAGAAAAGAGTATTTCTTGTATGAACATCTAGAGCTCAGATGGAAAACCAATACTAAACAAAGAAGGGAAAGCAGAAAGTTAGGAAGAGTACATAGAGGGTCCACACAAGAACGATGTACTTGATGGCATTGTTATGGAAATGGAAGAGGACATAGTTGAAGATGAAATGGGAGATATGATACTGTGTGATGAATTTGACAGAGTACTGAAAGACCTGAGTCAAAACAAGGACCTGGGAGTAGACAACATTCCATTAGAACTACTGATAGCCTTTGGAGAGCCAGCCCTGACAAAACTCTACCATCTGGTGAGCAAGATGTATGAGACAGGCAAAATACCCTCAGACTTCAAGAAGAATATAATAATTCCGATCCCAAAGAAAGCAGGTGTGAAAATTACTGAACTATCAGTTTAATAAGTCCCGGCTGCAAAATACTATCACGAATTCTGTACAGACAAATGGAAAAACTGGTAGAAGCTGACCTCGGGGAAGATCAGTTTGGATTCCATAGAAATCTTGGAACACATGAGGCAATACTGACATTACGACTTATCTTAAAAAATAGATTAAGGAAAGGCAAACCTACATTTCTAGCATTTGTAGACCTAGAGAAAGCTTTTGACAATGTTGACTGGAATACTCTCTTTCAAATTCTAAAGGTGGCAGGGGTGAAATACAGGAAGTGAAAGGCTATTTACAATGTGTACAGAAACCAGATGGCAGTTATAAGAGTCGAGGGCATGAAAGGGAAGCAGCGGTTGTGAAGGGATTGAGGCAGGGTTGTAGCCTCTCCCCGATGTTATTCAATCTTTATATTAAGCAAGCAGTAAAGGAAACAAAAGAAAAATTTGGAGTAGGAATGAAAATCCATGGAGAAGAAGTGAATACTTTGAGGTTTGCCAATTACATTGTAATTCTGTCAGAGACAGCAAAGTACCTGGGAAAGCAGTTGAATGGAATGGACAATGTCTTGAAAGGAGGATATAAGATGAACATCAACAAAAGCAAAAATGAGGATAATGGAGTGTAGTTGAATTAAATCAGGTGATCCTGAGGGAATTACATTAGAAAATGAGATACTTAAAGTGGTAGATGAGTCTTGCTATTTGTGGAGCAAAATAACAGATATGGTCGAAGTAGAGATGATGCAAAATGTAGACTGTCATTGGCAAGGAAAGTGTTTCTGAAGAAGGAAATTTTTTAACTTCAAGTATAGATTTAAGTGTCAGGAAGTCATTTATGAAAGTATTTGTATGGAGTGTAGCCATGTATGTAAGTGAAACACTGACGATAAATAGTTTAGTCAAGAAGAGAATAGAGGCTTTAAGAATGTGGTGCTACAGACGAATGCTTAAGATTTTATGGATGGATCATGTAACTAATGATGAGGTACTGAATAGAATCATGGAAAAGAGGAATTTGTGACACAACTTGACTAGGGATCGGTTGGTAGGACATGTTCTGAGGCATCAAGGGATTACCAATTTAGTATTGGAGAACAGCATGGAGGGTAAAAATCATAGAGGTAGACCAAGCAATGAATACACTGAGCAGGTTCAGAAGGATGTAGGTTGCAGTAGGTACTTTGAGATGAAGAAGCTTGCACAGGATAGGGTAGCATGGAGAGCTGCATCAAACCAGTTTCAGAACTGAAGACAACAACAATAACAACAACAACAACAAGAGCAACAACATTTGTTATTTTGTCTTCCATAGAATAATTATTATTCTACATATATTATAATAAAGACCTTCTTAAATTAAGTAATCCATTTTTAATTTAGGTACTCCATTACAATGCCATATGAAAACTTTTATTTTGTAAATAATATTTTAGTTTTGTTTTGAAAGTGCAGATCAGCAGCCTTTTATACATTGTGATAATTTATTATGTAATTTGATGTTATTGTACAATAATCTCTGTTAAGTTTCAACTTTATTTTTTTTATGTCCAAATTATAGCTATTTTTAGTTCCATAAACATGTACTAACCAATTTTAGAAATAGTAGTCAATATTAATTTTTTTATCTACATAAAATCCTGAAAAGGAATTTAGTTTGTATAGTTTTCATATTCAGTCCCCAAAAAATTATGCCATAAGTAATGACAGAATGAATACAAGCAAAATAGACTGGTCTCATATGTGAAATATTGCATACTGATGTAAGAATGTGGAGAACAGGGTTCACCATGACGAGTCTGTTTTTAAGTATTTTTACGTACATTTCCCACTTTGGCAATCAACCAATTCGAGTAATTCTGTGCTTTCCAACATTGTATGGCTTCATTATTTATTTTTAGGTTATAATAATCTGGATTTTTATTTATGTAGAAGTTCGTGGTGCTTGTTTCTGTATATTAAGTGTGACTCTGTTTGTTGCCCCCTTATGTACGTGTCTGAGTGTGTCATTAGCTTTCTCTCTTAGTACTTGTGGTGACATGTCAGTGATAATTATTTTACTGTACTCTGCAAAATATATTTGTTTGCCCATACTTGACAGTTTGTCTTTAAAATCTTCCCTACTGCTCTGTTCCTGTTTTCAACAGTTCATAATTTTGAGTCTTCTTTACTGTGAGCAACACTTTCCTGTATGTTTTGCTATACTGTTTATAAAAGCATGAGAAAGATGGATTACTTAGGCTATTTTTAATGAAGCTGAACTACTTCAGTGTTTTAGTCAATTTTTTGATAGCTTTTTCCACTCATTTGTTTTGTTCCACTGTTGTTATAGGACATAATCCTTTAGGGGAAGTTTCTTCAAATTTTAGTTTGAATATTGCAATGAATTATTTAAATTTTTCATTATCATTTAACTCCATGTACACTAGTTGCAATATTAGCTCCGCTTTTTGTTTGAAAAATGCAAGCCTTTTTGGTTTATAATATATTTGTCTATAGACTCGATTTTTTAGCCATTTTTGTATTTACAGTATGACTAAAGTGGGAGTGGTCAGATAATCCTGGATATACTACATCAACCCTACATTTTTCTTTGTCTAAATCTTTTAACGCATGATCAGTAGCTGTAACAGAATGGTTTATTATTTTTGTTGCACTGTTAACCATTGAAACTAAACTGAAACTTTGTGTGAATCTTGAGAACATGTCACACATGGCATCAAGATTCAGTGTATTAATACTTGGGCCTCCACATGTGAGGATATTGCCCTTTGGAGTGGACATTCTGTCATGAGCTTGATGTAGTTTTGAGAAAAAGATATTCATATCTACATCTACATCTACATCTACATCCATACTCCGCAAGCCACCTGACGGTGTGTGGTGTAGGGTACCTTGAGTATCTCTATCGGTTCTCCCTTCTATTCCAGTCTCGTATTGTTCGTGGAAAGGATTGTAGGTATGCCTCTGTGTGGGTTCTAATCTCTCTGATTTTATCCTCATGATCTCTTCGTGAGATATACATAGGAGGGAGCAATATACTGCTTGACTCGTCAGTGAAGGTATGTTCTCGAAACTTCAACAAAAGCCCGTACCAAGCTACTGAGCGTCTCTCCTGCAGAGTCTTCCACTGGAGTTTATCTATCATCTCTGTAACGCTTTTGCAATTACTAAATGATCCTGTAAAGAAGCGCACTGCTCTCCACTGGATCTTCTCTATCTCTTCTATCAACCCTATCTGGTACGGATCCCACACTGCTGAGCAGTATTCAAGCAGTGGGCGAACAGGCATACTGTAACCTACTTCCTTTGTTTTTGGATTGCATTTCCTTAGGATTCTTCCAATGAATCTCAGTCTGGCATCTGTTTTACCGATGATCAACTTTATATGATCATTCCATTTTAAATCACTCCTAATGCGTACTCCCAGACAATTTATGGAATTAACTGCTTCCAGTTGCTGACCTGCTATATTGTAGCTAAATGATAAGGGATCTCCACTAGTAGATCTATATAAACATAGAATAGTCCATTTTCTATACTTGTATTGGTCCTTTAGTTCTATTGCTGCCAACTTAAAATGTCTCTCTTCATATGGATCACTTCCGAATGAAATAGATAATTTTGTTTCACATAAATAAAAAAACCTCCGCACTTCACGTATTTTACTGCATTCACATTAAAACTACATTCAACAATGACTCACTGGCAGTAACTGTAAAGAAAATTAATCTTATATTTTACTGAATCACTGCAATTTTGCAAGATAAAAGTAATGCAAAGAAAGGTAGTTACATAAAACATCACCTTCCACTGATGCTTTTCTTTGATGGTTTCATTGCTGCAGGGGCTGAAATTCATTTATAAAACTGCTGAGACTGTTGGACAGGGTTGTGATCTTTAAAAGGCTGAGACACCAACTTTTTTATTATTGCTGATTTTGTCATTTTTCTTGAATCCAATCATGTCACTTGTCATACTTTTTGTTACATAGTTCTTCAAAATAGTTTCACATCTTTAATAAATAACACAACTTCACAATACAGAGACAAAAGAAAACTTTACTGAGTGGAGCCTTAATCAGTACATGACATAACACAGATTGCCTTACATTGTTCCAGCTTACACGGGCATCTGAAGTGAACATCATAAAGGATACTCAACTACAGGACAAACCAACAGATGTCACTACCGTATTGCTACCATAATCCTTTGCAAGTCCAGTGTGCCTATTTACTCATGCTCAGTCTTCGGTCATCTTTCATAGCAGTAGTAGAGTTGAAAATTTAAGCTAACTTTTAATTAGTCTTCCAAGTCGTACTTGCATTATGTTATATACAATGAGGATGTTAATTATTCCACGTCACAAATATTGCAGGTACAATTGTTTAATTTCTCAATAATAATTCAACCACAGACTTAAATACACAGCTGTATTATTAAGATTATGGATTGCAACATTCCTGTCACATTATTGTATTTGCATCTGAAATTATTACTCTGATGTAATTAAACCATTGCTTGTGGCATATGTGGACAAATAGAGTACAGACATTAGTTTTGACTCAATGTTATTTTTTGTTTATTTGTTTTGACAGATAAATACATAGAATAGCCTGACATCTAGGTTAGGCTAAAAGGTGATAGTTTGATAGTAAATTTATGAAGTCAACAAATGTGTTGTCATGAAAATAACCATACTGATCAGTTAGAACATCATGACCACCTACCAAATAGCTGGTATGCCCACCTTTGGCATCGATAACAGTGGCAACACATCATGGCATGGAAGCAATGAGGCCTTGGTAGGCTGCTGGTGGGAGTTGGCACCACATTTGCACACACAAGTCACCCAATTCTTGTAAATTCCAGGGAGGGGGGTGGGGGGTGATGAGCTCTGATGTTATGTTCAATCACATCCTAGGTGTGTTCAATCAGGTTCAGATTTGGTGCGTTGGTGTACCAACACATCAATTGAAACTTGCTACTGTGTTCCTCAAACACCCCACCACACTCGTGTCCTTGTGACATTGTGTGTTACCTTGTTGAAAAATGTCACTGCTGTTGGAAAAAATGATCATATTGAAGGGCTGTCTGTGGTCTGGGACCGAGTCAATGTTCCCCAGAGCATAATGGAGCTGCCACCAGCTTGTCTCCATACCACAGTACAGGAGTCAAGGAGCTGTTACCTGGAAGATGATGGATTTATAACCTCCCTTTGGCATGATGAAGACAGTATCAGGTTCATCAGACCGTGTAAACACTGTCACTGCACCAACATCCATTGCCAATGGTCACATGCCCATTTCAGTCATAGTTGCCAGTGTCAAGATGTTAATGTTGGCACATGCACAAGTTGTCAGCTGTGGAGGCCCATTGTTAGGAGTGTTCAGTGCACCATGAGTTCAGATACACTTATAATCTGCAGAGCATTAACGTCTGATGTTAGTTCTGACACAGTTCACTGCCTGTCCTGTTTTACCAGTTCACCCAGCCTACAACATCCAACATCTGTAATGTGGAGTGGCCGCGCGAATCATGATGTCTGGACATGGTCCTCCTTGGTTTTACCACATGTTGAAGATGCTCACAAGAGCACTCTCTGAACATACTACAAGTTGTGCAATTTCCAAAATGCCCATACTGAGCCTCGGGCCATCACAATCTGCCTTTAGCAAACTCAAATAGGTCAAGCGCCTTACCTATTCCATATACTGAAAGCACAGTCATCAGTACTACATGCACCTTGTGTGTATCTTACTAGCAGTTATTCCTCGCCAGGTGATACTTCTATTGCCTGGACTGGTTTATATCAACAGTAGGTCAGTGACCATAATGTTCTAGGTGATTAGTGTACAATTATTGTTATGGTTACACATGTTGCATTCAGACAGTCATTTATGTCTGATGTTTCGATGATGGTGGTATCGAATGCTTCAATTAGTCTCATAAAACAATGAGGATTTAATCTGTGAAAATTCCAGTAACATAACTATTCAAACTGCATGTGAAAGGCATCAGTAAAGGATACAACATGACAATCAAAATAAATTTCTCAGGAAGAAGAATATCCAAAACTGCAGTATACTGCCACCAGTCACCTATGATTTTAAAGTAAGTGTAGACACAGAAAACATGATAGAGATGATTCGATTAGAAATGAATCTGAATTAGTAATAGCCAGAAATTCGTTTATGAATCCCCATGCACAGATCTCAAAACAAATAAGAGCTACCTTCTCAAAACATGTCCCTTATTACATGAATATTTCCATACACATAATGTTCTTGCACTTTAACATTTCCTTTTAAGGTAAAACTCACATTGTAGAACCCCTCCCCTTTGCATTTTTTGTGGTGCATGTAATAGGTATCAAAATACTCGCCTGAAACATGTCCATGATCTAATATAGGTTCTCTGAATTTACCTTGCAATTTTATTTTTTATGACAAAAGGTTCATCAAATATGGCAAAATGCGTTATACATAGTCAAACATAAACATCATGTTTTAACACAGCAGGTCAATCTGCTACCACAACCTTTATTTAGCTGTCACATTCTTTGGCTTTGCCAACTCACAACCGAAAGTATCACTTCCCAACCTCCACTAAAATTTGGGCTAGGCCACACATCAGTCTGTCACTACAACCAAACTTCAGTAAGGGGTCCAATGCAACACACCAGCCCCTTTTAATTCATCACAGTTTTCTTTACATCAAGGAACTCGATTTTTTACATATCACGTTCTAGCACCTTCCTTTCAGAAATGGCATTCGTTTGGAGCTGTGAGTTATTTTAATGAATTTTCAGACTATATGTCTGTATATTCTATAGAAATCTGAATGGCCTAACATGTTTTCTTAAGTTGGTGCTTTAATTAAGCAGCAGTAATTGTGGGGTGGCAGGTAGAAAATTAAGTTATTATATATTTGTATTGCCATTCTCAACACAGGCTCTCTAACTACAATGTTGGCAACCAGAAAGTGATTAGCAAAAACGTGATGCCTGTAATTAGAGTTCAATGTGCCCACTCTAATGGAGAATTAGTTATTGATTATTGAAGTTCATTACTCTGAAGATTTAGGATGATGTCTGGGATTCATAGAAAATGCAGTTTACTATAACAATTTTCACTATATTCTGAAAACAATAAAGTATAAAATTCCAGACAAATGATTACCCATATCAGCTATTGTACTATCAGAGCTGTTCAGAGTCTATTGTGTGGATCCTATCATCCCTAGATAATGAAACTGTTCAATAACCATTATCGATGTAAATGCTGAAAGTGAATGCTCACCAAAATTTGATGTTAATACTCATCAAACGCCATGCTAGTAATGGTAGAAAGTCTGTCCTGTGACGGCACATGAAAATACTACAAACACAAACTCAGAATAAATCATTGAATTTGTTCCGTTATTAACTCTTTACCCCAATGCAGGCTCATTGTTATGTGCATACCGAGTTACATAATACGGCATCCAAGGCTGTTCCTTGCAACTGCACAAACACGATGCGGCTTCCAACTCAGAGTGCATGCTGATACGAATCTAAAAGAGAACTGGGCCTTACTTTAGCTTGCACGCTCTTATTTTCTTATTTATACAGCCGCAGTGCAGACTGCCGAAGGTGCAGCCGACAGCATTTGCCTTACCGACTAGCCTCTGGGGCTAGCACAACACCACTTCAAGTTACTTAATAATTAATTGCTTCATTTGCTGAAGGCCAATGAAGCTCTCAATTTAATTGTGCAATCAGCACACAGGTAAGTATCTATGATAAAATTATAATGTTGCTAGGTTAAATACTGTTGGCGAGAGAATTATTTTAGTTGTACTGTACGCAATAGATGAGCTCTGAACTTGCCCTTTGCAGAGACGCTACAGCTATAGTTTTATAGCTATGGTACCTTTTTGAAACTTCTCACATCTTTGTTATTATAGTGTATCTCCATTCTACCTAAATCTAAACATCCTAGCTTTATCTACTCAGTTACTTAATCTATCTTGCTTCCAAACTTTTAGGACACAAAAACAGAAACTCATGAATTTCAACCAAAATATTACTTTGTGAGATCCAGCATGCTGTTTCCATTAAATTACAATGAAAAAGGAATCCGAATATAAATTTTGAAGTTTCTAGCTCCTTCTTGTTGCACCGATGATTTTTACGTAGAACGTCCAAATTTCGAAAACTGTTTAAGTTACCAAACTGAAACTTAACACGTTATTATTTTAGCATCATTCCTGACATGCTATTAACTTTTATGATTATTTACTTTATTTTTAAGGTATTGCGCAACATTCGTGGCATCATAGCTAGTTACAGTGGACTATGCTGGCACACAATGGAAAGCATATGAATTCTATATGGCATGAGTAGGCTGCTTCCCTACATCACCCTCTACTTAATTTTTTTGAATGTAAATGAAAAAAATTAACTACAAAAAAGGGAAGCAAGAGTACAGCTTAACTCCCTACGAAAATGGAAAAATTGACATTTAAACATTTAGAAAAATGGCTCTGAGCACTATGGGACTTAACATCTATGGTCATCAGTCCCCTAGAACTTAGAACTACTTAAACCGAACTAACCTAAGGACATCACACAACACCCAGCCATCACGAGGCAGAGAAAATTCCTGACCCCACCGGGAATCGAACCCGGGCATGGGAAGCGAGAACGCTACCGCACGACCACGAGATGCGGGCAAACATTTAGAAATATCAAAAGAAAACTTATTACCTACTTCAATTATTTAGATTGCTGGCATGTTTACTGCCTTCTTAAGCAAAATTGCAAAACTGATAAGAACATTTACAACATATGTAAATTGCAAGTCTGCAAATTTCATGGCACTAATGGCTTGCATATTAAATTATTCATGAAACATGTATTAAATGGACGGCATGACACTGCCTAGAAAATCACTCACAATTTTAAGTAGCTTCAAAAATCAATGAAACAATTTGGCATACATATTGCTTCAAATACATAGGCACATAAACATGTAAAATTAAGAGACTGTGTGGCTCAAGTTTCACTTAATTAGGTGAAAATCGTAAACCTATTAAATTGTCTGTAGATATTTTTACATACATAGGTACAAAGAAAATGACATGGTTGTTCTTATGTACATAAATAAATAACGAAATTTTAGCAGACTTTTCTACACCTGAAAGAGAATTTCACAAAACATAACACTTCCATTTGTACATACTTCATTGTAGCCGCTTTGGCTGGCGTTCTGCATTTTGATTCACAAGGGTAGAGGGGGGGAAGTCGCTATGTTGTGCGTCCTTCACGTCCACTCTATACTAAAATGGGGAAAGGGGAGGGGTCACTGTGAATTATGTCCAAGTCACTCCATGCTTTCACACAGCTACTAGGCTGCCATTATCTGGTTTGCCTTGTAAAACAAATAAAAAGAGTGCCTCAGACTCCATTCACTTAATAAGTAGGGGAGGGTCACAGTGAAAAGCGGATATATACATTTTACCTCTCACTCGTTACTGAAACAAAGTTAACAGAATGGTTTTATATTTCAGTCTCATGGATACTTTATTGTAATTAAATCGGTAAACAAATGGCTCAATACGCAATTAAATACGTACCAGAGAAAATTCTATGCCCAAGGCATACAGTCATGAAACCTTTAATTCTCAAATTATTATTTCTTTGCCGGAACACTGAACCAATGCTCAATGCATTCCTGACACATCTGTATTTATTTACAGTATGACTCATCATCAACTACCTCCTTCATAGAGATGGTGTGAGTATACTTAATTGTTAGTTGTCATTCTTAGCTTATCTGTACATCTGAGTAACTTGTGGTAAAAGCAGTACAATTGCTGAGTGTTCAAAGCACACTATGATTAGTTGATTACTAAATTAACTTCTGGGTCTTTTGCTGCTGTGTCAGTTCCACATTTCATTGAAATTTAATTATGCTGAGCTATTAATAACACCACATCTGCAGTTATGTTATTCAGTTACATTGCTAGTGTATGTACTTATGTAATACTCACTCTATTAATAATTTAAAGCACAGGATAGCACATTGATTTCATTTATATGGTGTATTGCAGCTGATCAGTTTGCTCACATAGCAATCCATTTTCACTCAATCAGATGCTGAAACCACAGGTAGTCTCTCTCAACTACCACTAAAGTGCATTAAGTAATCATGGATATGCTTTATGCTAAATTCCTTAAGCCTATAGGACACCATGATCTTTGTCTCATCTAACATAAGGGTTCACGCCTCCAACTCATAACCTTAATACATGTAGGCATGTCCTACCACACCCTACACCAACATAATTGCCAGCTACAATCTCATAAATACTTCAAGGACATGTCCTTCACGTATCAACGACAAACACTGTTCAATTCCATCATTATTGCCACTCCTTGCTATACAAGGTGAGTTAATCATTACAACTTATCTGCAATTACTCCATAACACTAAGCAATCTCTTCTACTATTTACAGTTAGCTCTAATGCAGACAATAAGTCTCATTGCCACTTCATCTTCTGCTTACAAACGAATTTGCATATCTTTTTAATTTACTGTGGAACCATTTTCTATAAAACAACACTTTGTACTTATAATATTACCAAGGTTCTTCCTGAAACGTATATACACTTACTTGTTACTCCGATACATTTATGTCTTCATTACTTCATACCTCTCTATTGTTTACTTGTCACTATTAGGTTTGTCACATCCAGTAGTTCCTTCACTAATCAGTGGATAAGAAGAAATTGAAATCTTGGGGATAGGAAAGATGAAGAATGAGTGTGACCTGAAATTGGGAAAGAAGATCTCACACAGCTGGGACTGCACAGCTGGCACACTGTGAAGAGGTTACAGAACAACCTCCTCCCTACAGAAGTCATTCACTACCTATGAATTTCTTTAGGTCAATTACGTTTCTGAGGCCTAATACTTTTATACTCTTCGGGTACTCCAGACTATACGCATTTGCATGCAGTTTTCCTATAATCCTGCAAGGCCCTTGGTATATGAACATGAATTTTTTTCTTTCTGCTTCTGCTGTGTTCAACCTACCTGTACTAAGATCAACATCTTCGTCCCAATACCTAGTATTTTTCAGAACTCATATAGGCAGCTCCCAAGTCACATCATTAGTTATTATGTGTTTGTCAATAAATGGTACCGTAATTACTCCGGTTATTGGTAAGACCATTTTTAACTAGCTTCTTTCAAAGTCAATCACACCTTGATACTTTGACAAGAAATCTATGCCAATTAGAACCTCAATACTGAGATTGTTTACTATTAAGCATGGATGATCAATTACATTACCATTAATATTAAAGGGCAGCAAAGCTTCTTGCTTTACCATTTTTGACACCTTGCCAGTAGCACCAATTATTCTCAGTCCTGATACCCTCATTACTGTAAGCTTATCTTTACTAGGTAATGCATCAAAGAAAGACTGAGACAACGCACTCACCTCACTGCCACTGTCTAACAGACTACACACATTGATACCTAATATATTTACTAGTATTATGGGGTGGCTTATTCTAGGTTGTACAGGTGGTTCCTCAAATTCATCCAACAGTTTCTTTTGGGTTTGTCTCCAGCTAAAGTGATTGACATCTGTCTTCATTACATTTAAGTCAAGGTGTTTAGGGGTTTCCTGAACCACATTTTCAGCTGCCTTTTCCAGTCAGTCTACTAATTTCAAATCAAAATACCGCACAACTTCATTACATTTAGTTTGCTGAACGTGACCCAAATTATTGTGGTCACAGCAACTCTGTGCCTCCAAACCGAGCATAACACTAGTTACAGTTAAACCACTTTCATTATTATCGTCGGGTTCCTTCTCAAGTGACAACTGGTCACAGCCGCTGGGTTCAGCGACCCACAACATCGTACCCTCTACATTTTCACTTACCTCCTGCCCTAAATCTATCAGCACAGTGTCAACATCCTGCACAGGCACTTCAGATAAGACGACGTCATTCTCATTGTAAATATAAGCATGAATTTCTTCTGCTTCTTCACCTGACAATTCAGTACACTGTAGCTCTTCCCTAACATTATGTTGCTGCACCTTCTCTTGCTCTTCCCACTTGGAAAGCATCTCTAACATGGTATCAACTAAATACTGTGAGTGGTTTAATATTTCTGCTGTATCACTGGAGGCTACTGACTCAATGCTCGGTTTGAGCCATAAGAACTGCCGACACCCGATAAAAGTGGCGTTTGCAGCTACTACTTGTTGTACACTACCATTACCATAAGCTACTGAAGCTACTTTACTCTCAATTTTATCAATGTTAGTGCTAATCTTTTCTACTTTCATTTCAACATTACCTAATCTTTGCACATCATGAGTAGTATCAGTCTTAATTGCTTCTATCTCTACTTGATATATATTCACTTTTACATTAACATCTTTAAATCTATCTGAGCACAGTTCAGATTCCTCCTCTGTCTTTTCTGTTAACTTTTGCTCCAGTTTTGCATCTTCCTTTTGGAAGTCTTTGCAAACCTCAGCAACTTTCGGCTTTACCATTTTATGTATAATTTTTATGTATAATTGCTGAGCAACCTTTCCCTTAACGTCAGCATGATTGGAATCAATCTTATAATTTAAAATGTCCAGACTTGCTTTGAATTCAGCTTTTAAATCCTCTTTCAGCTTACTGCAGCCAGCCTTGAAGGTATGGTCCATTACCTCAAACCTTTTATTAAAATTAGTTTGGCTGGCCAAAATTCTGTTATCTAAATCCTCTTTCAACTTATAGCATTCAGTCTTGAAGGAAGTTTCTAATTCAGCTGTCATTTTAGCATCACTGGCTGATATTGTCTGCAATATTACATTTAAATCAATTGCCCCACTATCTTTGGGTTGCTCATCAGCTGGTTTCTTATCACACCCAGGTGACGAAAAACTAGACCCACTACCAGAAACATCAAAACTAAATGAAATATCTGATTTATCTGTTATTTCCAACTTTTCCTTTTTAAACATTACCACCTCTGATGCCTGTTTCATTTTTAAATCATCAGAGACACTACCATCCAGTAAATTAACAATCTATGATTTCTGCTTTACTACATGGGTTTCTGTTATTGAATCATTGCCTCTTTTCACATTATTTTCAGGAGACAATGGTTCGGATTTCACCTTAACATCAATATTTTCAAGCAGATTTAAATTTGAACCATTTTCTGGATTTGCACTTTCTTCATCAGACATTGGTTCTGATTTAATTTTAACCACAGGTTCATTCGGCAGTTCCATCACCAACAGTCTTTTAGCGAGGGTTAGTAAAAGGTTGAACAACTTTTCACTTAACTTAGTTCCTTCTGCACGACGTATGACGATGTCAGTGTGGCATACAGGATTAGTGATGTGGTGCGGCGTGTTGAACTGCAGATGGCACTTCTACAGCTGCTGTGCGTGTGTGTATGTGGCTCACAACAGCAGGTGCAGCTCCGGCCACAGTGGACGACTGCAGTGGTGCAAGACTGGTTTCTTGTGATGCCGGCGGCACAGCTAGATTCAGCGCCAGCTTCGTCAATCCAGATGCATTGTAATACAATTGCTTCATCAATGTGCACACGTAACACTGTTTATCACTGTTCTATTGTTCAGCTGTGTGTCGCATTTCACTCCTAAATCCGAATAATTAAAATCACTTTCACTCAGTCTAATGGTGTTTTTCCCGGGTGATTAGCACCATATGTGAGGCGGCGGGTGGAAAATTAAGTTATTACATATTTGTATTGCCATTCTCAACACAGGCTCTCTAACTACAATGATGGCAACCAGAAAGTGATTAGCAAAAACGTGATGCCTGTAATTAGAGTTCACTGTGCCCGCTCTGATGGAGAATTATAGTTGTTGATTATTGAAGTTCATTACTCTGAGGATTTAGGTTGATGTCTGGAATTCACAGAAAATGCAATTTACTATAACAATTTTCTCTATATTCTGAAAACGATAAAGCATAAAATTCCAGACAAATGATTACCCATATCAACTGTTGTACTACCAGAGCTGTTCAGAGTCTATTTCGCGGATCCTATCATCCCTAGATAATGAAACTGTCCGATAACCGTTGTCGATGTAAATGTTGAAAGTGAATGCTCACCAAAATTTGATGTTAATACTCATCAAACGCCATGCTAGTAGTGGTAGAAAGAGCATCTTGTGGCGACATGTGAAAATGCAACATATGCAAACTGAGAATAAATCACTGGATTTGTTCCATTATTAAATCTTTACCTCAATTCGGACTCACTGTTATGTGCATACCGAGTTACGTAATACGGCATCCAAGGCTGTTCCTTACAACTACACAAACGCGATGCATCTTCCAACACGTAGTGCATGCTGATACTAATCTAGAAGAGAACTGGGCCTTACTTTAGCTCACACACTCTTATTTTCTTATTTATACAGCCACGGTGCAGACCGCCGAAGGCGCAGCCGACAGCATTTGCCTTACTGACTAGCTGCTGGGGCTAGCAGAACACCACTTCAAGTTACTTAATAATTAATTGCTTCATTTGCTGAAGGCCAATGAAGCTCTCAATTTAATTGTGCAATCAGCACACAGGTAAGTATCTATAATAAAGTTCTAATGCGACTAGGTTAAATACTTTTGGTGAGAGAATTATTTTAGTTGTACTGCACGCAATAGATGAGCTCTTAACTTGCCCTTTGGAGAGATGCTACAGCTATAGTTTTATAGCTACGGTATCTTTTTGAAACTTCTCTCATCTTTGTTATTATAGTGTATCTCCATTCTACCTAAATCTAAACATTCTAGCTTTATCTAATCAGTTACTTAATCTATCTTGCTTCCAAACTTTTAGAACACAAAAACAGAAAATCATGAATTTCAACCAAAATACTACTTTGTGAGATCCAGCATGCTGTTTCCATTAAATTACAATGAAAAAGGAATCCGAATATAAATTTTGAAGTTTCTAGCTCCTTCTTGTTGCGCCGATGATTTTTACGTAGAATGTCCAAATTTCGAAAACTGTTTAAGTTACCAAACTGAAACTTAACACATTATTATTTTAGTATCACTCCTGACATGCTGTTAACTTTTCAGATTGTTTACTTTATTTTTAAGGTATTGCGCAACATTCGTGACGTCATAGCTAGTTACAGCGGACTATGCTATCACACAATGGAAAGCATATGAATTCTAAATGGTGTGAGTAGACTGCTTCCCTGCATAATGGTTCCCACCACACTAAGAAACCACTGTGTCACTGAAGAGACATCTGTCAGTTCACTTGGTAGTCCAAGGTTCCCAGAAACAAGCTTTCCCTCCCAGAGATGGCTACCACCACAAGCTATCATGGTAGCATGAGCACTGGTTTGCTCAGTAGTTGACAGTCCCTTATGATGTTGGCTCCAGATGCCTGTACAACTTATGACCAAAGACTTCCATGTACCAGAAATGATTTTTGTAAAAGCTATATTAACCTATACAGTGACATAAGTTTTGTACATCAGAAAAGTAGAGATTTATGCATTACTGTAAAATATAATTTGTATTAATGTTAATAATATCTAGTTTTGTTTATGTTAAATGTAAAAATAACTGGATGTCTAGTTTTTTCTAGAATGCACATATTTCTGTTTAAAAACATATTGAACTTTTTCATAAGCCAATTTGGAAGGGTGAAAATCACACTAAGGTTGTTATAATTACCCCCTTACAAAATGCCATACATACCATATGTACAACATTTTGTGACCTTAAGGGACCTACTACTTCCAAAAACATCCATCCAATAGTATAGTAAAAAAAAGCTTTCTTTGAATAATTTTGAATGTAAACTTCTTCCTATTACTATACTATATGATAAAAGTATACAACAGCTATGTTTTATGAAAAATTGAAACATAATTTTTTGTAAAGATGTTGCTTAATTGTCTGTGTCATAAAGCACAAGTTAAGTGTAAAACATCCTTTTAACAAGAGTTTTGAATTTTTCACAGTATGACATGTATGATACTTCCTAACTCTGATAAATGACAACTAACCCTTAATACAAAAAACATTTTCAAAAATTATCTTCTAATGAATATGCAACACATTAGTAATTAGCTTAGAGGCTGCTGCTTCACAGGCATAGGCTGTATGGCCTGCACAGATGTTTTTGGTTTTCTTTAATTGATTTACTATGTTGTTCACAAACTACAATATCTAAACTTTTCATGTAAGTTAAGGACATAGAGGGATAGTCTTTTCTGAATGAACTTCTGACCAAAAAATGATTCTGGTAGCTGAAGTCTAAGGTTTTTGTTAACATACCTCTTGAGTTCTTGTGGTGATATTTCCTTAGGAACTTTTATTATTTACTAGGATTTCACAATATGGCAAGCCAGATGTAATCTTTCAAAGCTCATGTACTTTTAGTAACACTAATAAATGTACTTTTAGTAATACTAATAATTAATTTAGTAATACTAATACATACATGTCTTTGAATGCCATTAGTACAGATTCAGAAGTTCATCTACATAATTGCCATGGTAACAGTTATATTACTTGTGTAAAAACAACTAGTAGTGGAAGCATTCCCTTCATTGAGCAGGCTCTGATTTCATTTAATTCTGAGGTACTAGCAAGGATAGACAAACAGATATTTCTCAGGCCTAAATACTTGATGGCATGAAAAGATATAGAATAAATTTTTTACATGGTACGTCTCCTTTTTTGTAACATAAGGAGATTAACTTTGGTGAACTACCAAACGCAGTGAAAATTCTTTGTTCAAATCATGACTTTGCAAAGTTTTGTTGTGGAGTGCCATAGCAAGTAGTCTTCAATACCTTAGTTCACAGTCCATACAAAATACACACTAGCACTGAAAAGGTCTCTTTGCTTTGTGTCTCTATCAGCTAATATTTATATATATCTAAAAACAAAGATGATGTGACTTACCAAACGAAAGCGCTGGCAGGTCGATAGACACACAAACAAACACAAACATACACACAAAATTCAAGCTTTTGCAACAAACTGTTGCCTCATCAGGAAAGAGGGAAGGAGAGGGAAAGACGAAAGGATGTGGGTTTTAAGGGAGAGGGTAAGGAGTCATTCCAATCCCGGGAGAGGAAAGACTTACCTTAGGGGGAAAAAGTCACATCATCTTTGTTTTTAGATATATTTTTCCCATGTGGAATGTTTCCCTCTATTATACTAATATTTATATATATACATTTCAGTTAGGCATTGTGAGACACAGCAAGGGTAGTGTTCAGTATTCAGTCCAGTAAGTGTGAACACTGTGGCACAGATTGCTTAACCTATGCACTAGTCATGAAGGTTAGCAACATGCTATAAATGTCCAACTATAAACAACATTACTGACATAGACACCTCCCAATCCATGTGGATTACATGTATAAACATATATAAACATTATGCTAAGCCTTTGCTCAAGAATCAGAAGTTAAATTAATTACCAATATACAATTAATTTTTCATGTTTTTCAAATGTTAGCAAAAGACAAACAAGATTAATCATCAATGTGAATACTTTTTAAGACCATGGTGGAAATATAATCCGTCTATTTTATTGGTGCTAGTATAGACATTTAAGCAGCTCCTTCATGAGGAATCCTGATTATTTTGTTAGGCCCTTTTAAAGTAGTTGCCATTTGTCATTTGTACAGTGATGAAGGGAAGATTTTGGATGAACTTCAAAAGTATACAGTCTCCTGCCTGATATCTTTGCACATGACCTGACTTATCACAGTAAGTTTACCTGAATCATGCTTGTTCTGCATCAGCAACTAAAATTTGCCTCATCTTTTATTCCCAAAATCAATCTTCTCTTGGAAGTCATGGAAGAGGATCTATCCACTTGTTTCCCTCCTTTACCTCACATACAAATTTGGCTGGAGTATTTAGCTTAGAATAATCAGCAGCTTGTAAAACTGCCCTATTCTTACACATGTCTAAGGACTATTGTCTGTATGTGCTGTAATCTGAGGTTTGCTCTACCAGCTCTGAAAATTTGGGTAAAACTTGTGGTAAATGAGACAAAGCATCTGCTACTTTATCAGAAATATACATAATTTAAAAATTATACTCCCATGTGTCTAGTACAAGATGGATATTGCCACTGGGTTTAGTAACTGCCAATAAAGAGCTGCAATAAGTTGGCAGTGATGGTTCTATAATTTTCCACTCTAATATCTGTTGTGTATCTTAGGCAACTGCCTCTCATTTTGTCCATGAGATAGTGTGTGCGTTTTGGCAGTAAACCTTACCGAGAAGTATGTATGATACACAGCTTGTTATTAAAGATTTTTATATGCTTCAGTAGCAAGTAGTAAGTTTGGCCAACTCTTGGGAGTTATTGATTTGTACTAGGGCTGTTGATAAAATATTGACATACCGAAATAACAATATTTTTTCCAAAAAGTATTGATATAAGGGCTGGAGAAAAATTGTGTCATGAAATTTTAACCCTGGATAAATGATGCCAGTAGGAACCAAAATTATTAACCTTGTATAGGTCGACAATGCACAATTTTTAAACTATGGCAGCTTGGCACCACATGATCCGATTGGCCGTGGAATTACCCTGTTGCCACTCATTGGTTGACGGGCAGCGCTATGGTCATCAGTTCACACATACAAACGTCCCTCACCCCCACACTGCTCCAATGTGATATGCACACATGTTGAATAGGTTTTGCTGTTTGTATCCACCTCACGTCAGAGGCATTCACATATAAGCTTCAATTTGGAGCACACACACATTAGTCATACAGTTATTATGATGGCACAGAATTCATTTGAAGAACAACAAAATACAATTTCTGTTTATGGACTAGCCAACAGTAATGGACATGGAGCTCGATGGTTGTATGAGGAACGGTACCCAGCAAGACACCACCCACACCTGCAAACATTTACAGCAATTCACTGGAGACTTGGCGAAACAGGCTCATTAGCGGGGATACCATGGTGATGCTGGAAGACCTCAAAAATGATGGGATGCTGCATTTGAATAGATTGTTCTCGAGAGCTTCAAGGAAGCACCTACGATAAGCACTCGAGCAGTTGGACACAACATTAGGGTCACCCATTGGTTAATCTGGGAGGTTTTGAGGGGTGACATCCAGCATCCATTTAGTTTCCATCCTGTCCAAGAACTAAATCCTGTGGCAGGCTAGGGTTTTGCTGGCAGTTTCTGCAACATGTTACATGAGATCCCTACTTCCCCACCATTGTGTTGTCTACCGACAAGTGCACCTTCTATCAGGATGGCGTTTACAACACTCGAAATGTTCATTATTGGGCAAGGGGAAATCCTCAATGGCACATATGTCCACAGACACCAGGAACAAATTTTGCTCAACATTTGGGCAGGCATTGTGGGTGACCATCTGACTGGGCCAGTCTGTCTATCTCCATGACTTATCAGGCTAAATTACTGGGCTAAATTACCTTCACTTTTTACAAGAAACTCTACCCAGCATGCTGGAAGATGTTTCCCTGGACAGATGGCTACACATCTGGTTGCAGCATGATGGGGTGCCAGCACATAAGTCGTGCTGTGGGTGGATATTTAAATGAACTCTTCAATGCCTGGGTAATTGGCAGAGGTGCTTGTAGGACATGGCCCCCACGATCACCAGACTACATGCCACCAGACATTTTCCTGTGGGGATTCTTCAAGGCTCTAGTTCACCCACCTGATGATAAACCACCTAGAAATGAAGATGAATTAATGGATTTCATTCAACATGCAGCCAATCACGTCAGGGCAATGCCAGCATATTTGAAAGATTTCAGAAAAACACCATTTAACATTACCAAGCTTGTGTCACATCAGAAGGTCACCAGTTCAAACACCTGCTTTAAGTAAATAATGTCCTAGCTACAAAGAAGGCCCTTTCCAGGGCCAACACAATTTGTAAAAGACTTTCTGTATGCAAACTAACAGCTTTTGATGGGTTTGTCCCCAGTATTTCCTATCATGAAACTACAATGGATGTGTCAGGAACCTGACGGATTCGCCCCCAGGCCTCCAGAAGGGCGCGCTACAACCAAGTGTACGAGCCACCTTGAATACATCATGATCTACAGCAGGCAAAGCATTTGCGATCATGCATTGTCCAGAGCATCCGGCAATAGGGCGATCCTATGGTCAATCGGAGCACATGATAGCAAGTTTCCACAGTTTTAAAATTGTGCATTGTCAACCCACACAACATCAGTACTTTTTGTTCCTGTTGGCGTCAGCTATCCAGAGTTAAAATTTCATGACACAATTTTTCTCCACCCTGTATATCGGCAATATTTTTTCCCTCAATATATCAATGCATCAATATCAATTTGGCAATATCAAGTGCTGATATTTTTATTTTATATTATATTTTTCTGCAATTTTCAGTAAATATTTGAAATTGTTCTTTTGAAATTGTAGTAGAACATAATTTTACTTTCACTGTGTGAAGGAGTCTTACTACTTTTTGAGCTTTCATCACATCCAGTCTTCCTCTTGGACCACAAAGCAATTATAGCTGGCACAAAGAAGTAGTCTGACTGCATGGCGGTGGGAGGTGGGGGATGAATGAAATAACAAGATTTTTGATGCAAAGAAATAGCACACCAGTTGTGTTAAAAAACAATTTTTATCGCAACTAGTGTGTTATTTCTTCACATTCACATTCTTCAAAAACAGTTACTGAAAATGATGAACAAAAACCTAAATGACAAGGTTGATCTTTGAAGTAGATGGTGACAGGTGGGGGGAAATGCTGATGTAATAGGTCACTGGCACTTTCAGAAATGAAAAACCTAGGAAGTCAATGTGAGGTGTTCCAGACAGGTCCGATATGTCACAAAACTAAATGTCAGACCAGTCTGATACCTTTTATTGTGCCACTTACATGCAGTTGCCATTGTTAGCAAAGTTGCTATTGTCGAGTGTGAATGTGCATCATTTACCTTTCAATTCTTGCTCTAAGGGGGTTAAGCAGGCTGCTAGGTTGTTGATGTACAGAATAGTTAATAATAAATCAATACTTAAATATACAGCTCTAAACCATAGTATATTTACTACGTGTAGCCAATAGTTTTATAGACCAATGTATCAACATATTTTACACTGATGTATTGATACTTTCTTTCAATATATCGAGACCAATAATGATATTTTTTAAATACCGATATATCAAATTCCCAATATTTTTAAAACATCAACACTTATAATTAGTGCAGCTTTTGTTTTAATAAACTTGCCTTTTATGGCTTTTGTTTTTACCAGATCTACAACAATATTTTCACCATCAATTATCACATAGCACTTGCCCGAGGAGATGTATTTTTGTGTCTCTCTCCCTCAGAAATTGTATGCCACAAATGCATTCTGCAATCAACACATTTACACTTAGAAACAGGCAAACTATGGCTCCATTTCCTATAACTAACTCAACTCGTGTCTGTCCTTTCACGTGTCCTGACATGACACTGGCTGTTCAGATAATCTTGCAGGTTTGTACTGGTAAATAGGTACCCTCTTCACCTCATTAATCTTATTAAATAAACTAGCTGGCATCACATTCACAACATCACTTTGTCAAGAATAGCTGAATAAATTTTCCTATAATGACATTAATAACAGGCTCAACCATAACTTTACATTGGTCAGTTTTTAACTCATCTCTAGCGTCTTTGTCTTCATTATACCAGAACAGGTTCGCTGAATTATGATCTCTGCCCCTCCTCCATTCCACAACTGTTATTGGAGGGCAAAATACAGCCACAATTGGTCCTAGTTGGGTGGTATTCTTCTGTTATCTCAATAACATCTACAATAGGAGTCTGTGCTCACTAGATCATGGTCAGTTTTGTACTTGACCATTTTGCTGGTTATTACTGTGTTTTCCTGTGGTTTCCTGTGTGAGAGTTCTAATGATTGTTGTCACTGTTGCTTAGCCATTGACTTCTGCTCAGTTACTATAGTATCCAGGTTGGTACCTGTTATTGGCTTATCTTCCTTTGATAGAATTTAGTGTCTCTGGTCAAATGGCTGAGAACTATGCAAGGGAGGTGCTGCCAGCTACATCATATTTTTTGTTGATTTGACTAAGCCCTAGGTAACACACTTTTAAAAGATTTTATGAACAAGACAGGATGAACATTTTTCTTATTGGGTCTGAACACCTGGAACTTTTGGTACTTCAATAAACTGTACCTATCAAAGTAGAGGCTGCCCCCACTCCATATGGCAAATTGTTACATGACAGACCAGAATGATATTTTCAACTCTCCTTATCCTGCAGTTTAGTGCAAGGTTATTATTGTCACTACTAGCACTAACAATGAAGGACAGCATGCCATATACTACATGTTTAACAGTGAAAACTCCTAATCTGAGATATTTATCTGAGATGGACACTATTATGCCATTCTGGAAAACAGTTACTTAAGGCACTTTTAATTTCATTTAATTCTGTGTTGAATAATTCCTCTGAAGTGCCTTTCTCTGGTAGCACTTCAGTAACAGACAGCTATGTAATATGTGGTAATTCCAAATTTAATTTTTCGTTAATCTGGGTATCTTTACATGAAATCCACTTCAAAAAACCCATGAAAATCTTTCCTCCTGTGCATCAAGCTGTTACCTTATCTTAATCTCTTGTTCAGCAGTAAAAGTATCTACTTTTGCATTTAGCTTATAAACCAATTCCTTTATTCAAGTTTGTTCATCAGTTAGTTTTTGTATGGCATCAGGAATGCCCTGGTATGCAGTTTTCAATTGTAGAATCTCAGTTGTTATAGCATGCTGCCAGATTTGTCAGTTTAGTTCGCTTTTCATCATCCCTAAATGACATTTTATTTAGCTTAGTTGACATTTCATTTTATTGAAATGATAATTGTTCAAACTTTGTTTTTATCATTGCCTCTAAACTTTGATATAAGGGTTATAAATGGATCTTGAGTAGGACAAGTTGGTGTAATAATTTCTTCACTCTCAGTTGCAGTGTCCTGTTGCAGAAGTGAGCCAAAATAGTGCGTGGAGTGTAATTTATTTATTTTGGGGTTTATTCCATCTCACCATTTAATATATTCTCCAGGGTTACATATTTCATAAAACTGACTATTATCCAGACCAGCTAGTATAAATCCAGATAATTGTGCTTCTGTTCTTGCAAGTAGACTTCTTCTCCTTGCAGTGTTTTCAGTGCCAGAGGCTAAAAGAAACCTGGCACCCTTCTCCATTTAATGTACATACCAAGAATATTTCTTCTTCCAATACCAATCCACTTAAGCTTCATTATACACTGAGATAACTGTCATCACTGATATATTACAGTCACATCACAAATGTTTGGATACAAACATCTCGTAGAGTGAGAATGCATTTTGATAAGCAAAATGACCAAGAACATAAGACAGTGTGACAGTTTTGAAACTTCTTTTGTTCTTGCTGCTGTGATGTCACTAGTGTTATTCTGAGTGCCATTCTTCCTTGGCCGCAACACATCTCCACAGCATGACGTCTGAGAACAGGTGGTCACTGCAGGTGGACATGCTAAACTCCTTATACCATCTTGCAGATACGCTGTCCCCATGTACATTGCATTACCTGAACATAATAAAAGGAAACCATTTTTCTGACAATAAGCTCTCTGGAAATTAGGTACTAACAAAAACACCAATTAAATGTCAGGATCGTCTTTAATTGATCAGAAGGGCTCAGAGTATAACCCATCATTTTTCCTTAAATTATTTGTTAAGCCTCATATCCCCCCACTGAGATTAAAGATGGAGTGAAATTTACTTTCTTTAAATAAGTAATAACAACTTTTTAATCTTCTCATGCCGTTTAACATAACACAGAAATGTTAGCACTTGTTTTTAGTATTCTAACATATTTTCAACCAAAAAGGAAAACTTTTGTTACAATATTTAAAAAAGGAACAAGTGCATAGCTTGCCTTTTAGTTAACAACTCCTACTAATCTCTATTCCTCTCTCCAGTTTGACGACTGGCTCTACAGAGAGCATGTATGTGATTAATGGTATTTGAGTCTTTATTATTTCAGTGTCTCTTTTAAAGGTTTTACTTATTTTATTTTATTTATATTTGACACTTATTATTAATTATTTTTTGAAATCTCCACTTTACTTAACAAATTACGGCAAATGAATCATTTGTCTTTATGTATTAATCAATCAATAGCTATCATTTTGACTTGATTAACTAACTGTTCCACCAATACCATTGCAACACACTGGAGTACACATATGAGATAAACTGAAATATCTTCTTCTTAGTTTTCCACCTCACAGTAAATTATCTATGTTGCCTGTTCATGTTTAATGAGGTAACTACTGATTTGTTGCTGTAATTTACCCTAGCTTACACATAGGCCATTTACATTTCCTTTAAATGAACCTTGCTCCATTGTATTTGGGGAGGTACATACTGCGAGGTAATCATAAGCCTGTATCATCAATAGCAAAGCTCTTACACCCGCTTTTTATATTTATGACATCTGCTTATTATGTTTATGGCTACATATTTTTCACTAATCCACACAATCAAGATAAGTCCCCCTATATTTTACTAGTTTGAAGAACTCTTCATAACTGGGAAACAAAATTCACAGCCATTCCTTACTTCTGTAAGAACTCTGTAGAACTTTCTTCAGTAGGACAATACTTCTAAACTATTTACAGTCCTTACAGTGCTAGTGTTCCTCTCAAAAACTTTTTTCCTAACACAGTTTAGGTCACCCCTTCTAAGAGGCTATCTAACCTTGGTATAGGTTGTCCTTTCCCTGCATCCACCTAACATTTTCTTACGACATACAATTTATCAGAGATACACAATGCCAACTGAAAAAAATGAAGTGCCCTCAACCTTCCTTATTTACCTAGTTTGAAGAAATTTCTCCTTTTAGGTATGACTTCACCTGATTGATTAACCCTAAATACAAATGATAGTATACATTCTCCTTTGTACTAGAAAAGCTCCCACCTATATTTCTTTCTTAATACTCTGGTGGATAGTCATACCATTGTATGTTAATTGCCTGATTTGCTCTCATGCTCTTGTGGCATCTCTGGCACAGAGTGCCCTATCTTTGGCATCTTTCTTCTTTGGACTAGTATGTTCTTGTGTGAACTTCCAGTGCGCAGATGTGTAACAGCCATTCTTTGTTATATGTGACTAATAAATGTGTATTCAATATCAATTGTGTTATCTCTCAACTAATCTGCCGTGATAACTACAGGGGTGACCCTGACACAGTTGACATCTCATCCAGCATTATTTGTGCTTGTTTTCATCATTCACTCACATTGCTTGCTGGCCTGCATTGTTTACACCACAATGGATCTACCAATGACTTTCAGTGCAAGTGTAACGGACCCCATCAACTCTGCTGCTTGCGATCTTGAGTGGACAAGTGTACATTCTTCAAACTTGGTTAAAAGTGAACAGTTATTTACGTCCGACCATGGCTGTGGCCACCTAACCTTATCTGGTTCAACATGGCCGCCACCTAGCGTGGCTGTGTAACAACAGCCACAATATGGACAGTACCCGCCACCTAGTCAAAACTTGGAGAACCTTCCAGTTCAAGACATTGGGGTTTATCCTTCATGTTTGTCATTACCTTCGGAATGGCTTGACATGCCAGCAAATTTCCAGAACTGTTAATCAAACTTTTCTATGCATGGGGTAGCACATTCTCATTTACATAGTGTCACTGCAGTCCTCCCCTGCATGCCATTTCGGCGGCACAGGTCACTTCGACTGCACTGGATCCCGCAACCATTGCACCATGGCTACCCCCTACCCACTGTTACTATGGCACTGGCCGTTACACTCGCGTCGCAGTCCTCGTCAGGCTTGCCGACTGAACACACATCACCAACTTATATGCAACCACCTCCTCCATCCTCTCTGTATCATGTGCTGCTTATGGCCACTGACCCACCCAGACCCCGGGCAACGCACCACTCACCGCTACCGCACTTTCAGCATTGGAGGCGTCCTGCTCTGCCAGCAACAATCTCCATCTGCCGGCACTGCCTCAACATGTGATACCAGGCAGGTTCCCTAAGCTACCTGCTTTGCAAAAAGACAATACAAACACTTAGTTCACCTTAGTGGACCACCTCCTGGACATCCATGGCATTTCCGGTGATGGCGCCCGTTTTGTCTGCCTGGTGAGCCATCTCCACACACATCCAAACCTCATCAGTGACTTGCTCCTCTCACTGCCCAACTCGTACACTATTCTACGGCCAAATCACTGCTTATCGAATGCCTTTCCCATTCTTCGGTGGAGGTGATCCATCACCTTATTCGCAAGGAGCGTCTTGATGACCGCAGCCCTTCACAAGTTTGGCGGCATCTATGTGCTTTTGTTGATGACCAAGCACTGCCTGACGCCACCCTTTGGACATTGTGGACGGTCAAAATGCCTTTGGATCTGCAGCTTCATCTACTGTCTCATGTTGCTGACCCTCTCAAGGTTCGATTACACATGGCTGATCAGGCTTACACCATCATTTGTCACTGATACCACCTGTCCCAAACAACATCTCCACGATCCTCAGTTGGCACACCTGCACCTTGGGTTCCACACCCCATTGGCAGAGGCTGGCACACTCGCCTCGATGCCTCTGCTGCCCGTCGGGAGCTGCCAGCTAGAGGCCTACAGGATGTACTGCCAGTGGGCCCCCAAGCAACGACCCAATCGGCTACCAGCCCCACTGCAGTCAGCTGCAACCCTCAGCCGCACTGCACCAGCCCACCAACTGCCCTACCCACTGTCCTGGTTCCATGCTACTTACGGCGATGCAGCCCACAACTGCCGTGCACCCTGCACCTACCCATGCGAGACTGGCAGGCAGTTTTAGGCCCCACATCCTGCCACGTACCTTCACGGGACCTATCTTCCAATGCTGCACCACCCGCTTCAGCAATGTTATGCCTCTATGCCACAGATATCTCAACCAGCATCCGCTTTCTCACACCGATGTTAGCATCATCCCGGCCAAGCACGCTGTTGAACCGCTATCCCACTCTACCATCACCTTCATTGCCACTAACCATTCTCCCACTGCGGTCCACAGCTCAATCAAGATGTCACTTCACCTCTCACCAGTTCACACCTTTCCTTGGACCTTCCACACTGCTGACGTGGATGAACCTGTGATCGGGTTGGATTTTCTAGACCATTACGAACTTTCACCAGACCACTGCCGCACTCTGCCACAGGTTCAGCGCTACAGTTCTGTGCACACTTGAGTTCATCACCACTTCACTCTCCACCTCCTTGGCTATGCTTTCCATGTGCACTTCCTTCATCGAGTGCATAACCACACAGCTTTCTGATCTGTGTATCATGTGCTCCCACATCGACGAACTCTGCACCCAGAATGATGACTTATGCACCCGCATCACCTCTACCTCTACCAAATTGTCACATGCATGGCGTACCACACATTGCCTATCTACAGCCTCGCAGTGAGATGGCCCAACACATGCCTATACAGAGTCTTCTCGCCAAACAGCTCCAGTGTCGAGCATCCCATCGCCTGCTGTTTTTTTCTCATCACTGTAGATGAGTTTCCAAGACACACCTGCAGGCACCTCTCCAGATTCATTGCACTGCTTCACTCCTTCAACGTGCCTTCCAACACCGACTGCAGCTGACACCCCGCCTACATCGCCCCGGTTAATCAAGGTAAGTGAAGCGACGTTGTCTGTGGACACTGTCTTGGCCCCTCATGCTGACTTCCCTATGCGATTATAAGCTATCAGTAATGGCACTTGCCATAAGATTTGCACCACCAATAGCCCCCCTGTTTGTTATAAGGCCAGATGTCTTAACATTTCCAAACTGCTGTGCGCCAAGGGGATCGTTCAGGACCTGTTGGCTTCAGGCATCCTCCACCCCTCTGGTAGCAACTAGTCTTCCCCTATTCACCTTGTTCTCAAAAGGGACGGCTCCTTATGCATGTGTGGGGACTACAGGGCCATTAATGCCCGCACCATTATCAATAATTATCCCATACCACAAATCCAAGATTTCATGCTGCAGATTCATGGTTCTGGCATTTTCTCCATATTATATTGTTCCAAAGTGTATCACCAGATTCCTATGCACCCACCAGATATTCCGAAGATGGCCATCATCAAACGTATCAGCCTATTTGAATACTGTTAAATGTCTTATGGATTGAAAAATGTTGTGCAGACATGGCAGCAGTTCATTGATTTCATTTT
This sequence comes from Schistocerca nitens, assembly GCF_023898315.1. NCBI lineage: Eukaryota > Metazoa > Arthropoda > Insecta > Orthoptera > Acrididae > Schistocerca > Schistocerca nitens. The sequence goes on from NC_064615.1 coordinate 772,235,151, forward strand.
GCTTCCTCTGCCTTTTGCCTATGCTTACTTAGATGATATCCTTATCTTTTCTTCCTCCACTGAGGAGCATCAAGTTCACCTCAGTGCAGACCATTTAGCCCTAGTTGCCAGCAGTGTGGTGATCAACCATGATAAATCTCAACTGTGTTCCTCATCAGTTACCTTCCTCGGCCATTCCATCTCTGCCGATGGACTCCGGATGAGTTTCATGTGAAAATAATACATAAACTTCCTCTCTCTGAGGATTATGCTCACAAGGACCCAGCAACGTGCAACTTTGTTATGCTGCAGGATGACAGCTGCCCTATTTGGGCCCTCACCATGTGCTACGTCACAGAACCAACACGTTTGTCATCCACCTGCACTGATGGCCACATACAGGCTCAGTTAATAGACTTAAACTGGTGTGGTCTGTCAATGATGACTGACCTCCCATCCAAGCCATCCTGCCTTCGGCCAATTCATCTCCGCCTGACGTCACCTCTCATGTGCAACTGTTGGATCACCAGGCTTCAGCACCGCCAACAACGCTGACTCCACTTCCCGCACTGGTCCCCACCTACAACCGCCGCATTGGCACCAAGATTATGACTTCATATCGTGTGCATTCTCTCCGTCATGCTCCGCACTACCAGGAGGGGGAGGGGGGGGGGCTGCAGGGGGCCTCTGTTCTCTGTTATATGTACGAGTGACCAATAAATATGTATTCAGTATTAAGTGAGTTATCTCTCAACTAATCTTCTGTGATAAACATACTCTCATTGTCCTGATAAGCAAATTGCAACCATATGGGCTTAATCCCATAACTAAATTTAGGCAATGAGTGCAATTCCCTTCCTTTCCCTCTCTCTATGTGATGTTGCTAATGTGCAGTGTATTACAGTAATACGTTTTCCTACATTTTTCTGGCATTTGATGTCTAAAAATTACAGAATGTTACCTAAAGATGCAAAAGTACATAATTTGAGCTACAATGATATGTGTGTTTTTCTCAGAAAGTGATTTTCTGAGTTCTTCATATATTGAGCCATTGGGTAATATTTAACTGTGTGAAAGTAATTTAATAGCTTATTATAATACTGACACTGATGCTCCACTTGATGGCGCTGGTGTAGAACAACTTGTTACATCATTAAAAATCAATAGATTACTAGGTACTTATAATCTAAGATTAGTTAGTAAATGTTAGTAATATTTATTCATTAATTAACATAATTTTACTTCAGTGATAGTTCATATCACTCTTTGACTTTTGTAATTCTAATTCTCTGCATCTTATGCATGGTTTATCTTACTAGGATAGGATAGTAGAAGGGTACAGAAAAGACAAGAGTGCGTGAAACTGCTACAGGGAAATCAAAGTATGAAAGGGCAAAGTAGATAACTGGAAACTGATAGTTGTCAATCAACTGAATCTGCAAAGCTTCCAGATTCTCCAGAGGGTTTAAATTTTTTCACCATATTGACATTACAGAAAAATGTCTCTTGATCCATCCTGGGATCTAAGGGAAACAGGGCAAAATATACCTCAGTTAGGAAAATAAAATAATATATGTATAAAATGTATCTTAATAAGCAGCTCATAAACTAAATAAAAGTCTTTCTAGTTCTGCCACTAGTTATGTGAGGGACATCACATCAGCAATGACTACATGTGCCCTCACCATAAAATAATGTAACCTTGGTTTGGACAACAGATATGTCAAATCTTTAGCTCCAATTGATGCATTAAACAATACACTTCTTATTAGTCAGTACATTACTTTTACATAATTTAGAATGTCTGAGATTACACAGAAACCACTATTCACAAATCATCCTTTCAAAGATGCTGAATCACATATCAGCTTATGTAATACATATACCTGGTTTAAACCTACCCTCACATATCCACAAATGTTCACATTTTCATTATCGTAAAACTACTGTATACTTAAGTATCTTTCTTCCTAATCATTTTTTTGACATATACCATATTCCAGGGTTAAGCCTTCATGATCACATTCCTTATAAAATAAATATTTTTCATGTTCTAACTTACAACAGTTGTACACTTGAGTACACTGACTAGGAGACCTGTCTTAAAATGACTAGGAGACCTGTCTTAAAATGCAGGTCTCATACAGATGCAAGTATTAGATTCTGAATAGCCTGACATATCATATAATATTTTGACTAATTTATTTATTCATTCCTCTACATTAATAAAAGTAGGTTGGGGACTAATTGACACATTAAAATCCCTAGTCTGCTCAAATATGTTCAACATTATCTGGGTCTCTGAGATTTACTCATTAATATTGTTAAACTCATGCTCTGTAAGTTCTCTCATTGGTTTCAGTTCATTATTTAATTCATGCAATTGCTCGTTGACCTCATTTTTTACTAGATAACATTGATCATTCACCTCTATATGTAACTCCCTTTTTCAAACATTTATAGCTGTCTACAATTGTGAAATCTTAGTACAGCAGAACCTCACATAGTGAGCATAATTCATTCCAGAATCTTACTCATAATATGAAACACTCATTAAGCAAAACAATGTATCCCACAAAAATCAATGTAAAATACGATAATGCATTCCCTGCAGAAAAGGTATTAGAAGTTTTATCTTATTCATGCCATTATTCAAAGAAAATTATACATACAGTATCAGGTGCTTCATTACTCACAACACATAACTAATTATTTTTTACTAGGTAGCAATCTATAGCCATTTGTTTCTGCCGACACTTCAGCACTTGGTGAAAATGTAACACAGCATTATCATCAAATAAAACTGTAGTGCATGTAGCCACTGCTACATTGGAGTGAAGATTTTCAATGTACAATGCAACCGATTCCCATGCTTTCAGCATTTCTCTTATTGTGTCAGAAGATTTCTGCTTTGCTGTTACCACCTCTTCCTCCTCTGATGAACTCCTCTCCACAACTTCCTGCTGTGAAACACACTGCAACTTCATAAACTCTTTCTTGGCTGTGATGTTTCATGGGCTCATCAATATTCTTGTTATCCACTTCTAGTCCCATGCTCTTGGCCAAAGACACAATCTCATTGACTATGGGCTCCACAGGTACTCACTCAAATGCCTCAGAGTTACATTTGACAATGCACTCTGGCCCAAGCTTCTTCCAAGCAGAAGTGAGAGTTCTCTTGGTAACCACTTCCTATGCCTTTTTGATCTTCTTAATGCAGGCAATAATGTTTAAGTGATATTTCTGAAACTCTCTGAGAGTGAGATTGGTAGCTTCAGTCAAAGAAAGTAATGGTTAGAGAGTGCTTTAGCATAGAGCTTCTTAAGGTTATAAATAATCTGCTGGTCCATAGGCTGAGGTAACAGAGTGGTGTTGCGAGGCAGAAACTGGATGTTGATGAACTGAAATTTCTCAAGGAGGTGGGCTTGTAGGTGTGGAGAATGGGCAGGAACATAGCTCATGACAAGCAAGACATGGAGTAGCAGATTCATCTCAATCAAATACTTTTTCACTGGAAACCAAATACTCCATAGATCCAATCACAAAAAGGTACATGTGTCACCCAAGCCTTCTTGTTGGACCCATCACATTTAACCTGCTCTTCTGGACTTTACACTTCTTGAAGACTCATGAAGTTTCCGTATGGTAAACAAGCAGTAGCTTAATTTTCAAATTGCCACTTGCATTTGGACAGAATAGCAGTGTGAGATGGTCTTTCATTGGCTTGTGACCAGGCAATGCTTTCTTCTTTGCTGTTACAAAGGTATGTTTTGACATATTTTTCCCGAATAGGCCTTTCTTGTCACAGTTAAAAAACTGATGTGGCAGATAATGCTCAGAATCTTTGAGCATCTTGAAATTTCTGATGAAGTTCTCTGCTGTCTTTGTGTCAGAGCTGTCTGCTTTGTCATGCCTCACAATGCTATGGATGTTGGTTATTCTCTTAAACTTCTCAAACCACCCACAGCTTCCCTTAAACACTTCTTTGGCTGCTGAAGATGCTGGCATCTTCTTAACAAGGTCAGTGAAAACCATTCTTGCCTTCTCACAAATAATGTCCTCGCTAATAGTGTTGCCTCGAAACTGTTTTTCATTTATCATATAAGGACCAACATTTCGACATTGTCCAGAATACAAAACCATTGTTAGATACTCTTGCATTCCCTTTGGAGGATCTATCTGCCTAATCTTGTTCTTATTCTTGAGGATAGTGCGAATAGTTGATGTAGACCAATTGTATGTGTGTGCCTCAGCAACACTTACACCAAGTTTGCATTTTTCACTGATTTTATGTCTCATTTCTGAGGTCATTTTTTCTTTCTCTTCTTGTGGCTTTATCTTCAGGGACATTTCTACAAAGCTTACTAAAATTTGCACACAAAAAAACACTGTGAAAAATGTGTGATCACAAGCTGCACTAAGATGGTAGCAGAAAGAGCACTAAACCCAGACTACAATACATACTAAAGACATTGTTCATATGCCACTGTTGACAATAACAGGCATTCATATTGTTGTATGTTTGCCCCACCGCATCATAATGGCTGGTGACATCACACTAAATTGTTGTCACTCACTATGCAGCACATTGCCTGTTAAATGAGTCATTTTTTTACAATTTGTTTTGCTCATTATGCAAATTGTGCATTATGGGAGGTGCTCATTAAGTGAGGTTCCACTGTATTACTGTTATCTATCTTACGGCTTAATTAATTTTTATTTCATCACTAGAGGTATTAAAATCATTTCTTAAATCTATAGTAGCCTGGCCAACTAATTCTCCCAACTTTCTAAATATTTCTATAAATTGCCCACCAGGCATAAGTAAATTCAACAATATACTTCTAAAAAGAATTAGTTTAGTCTTGTAGCAGTACTAAATCACTAATTTGTACTAATAATTAAAAAAGTCACTCATCATTAAATTGCTCTCTGTAGAATTACCATCATACAACCCCATCCAGAATAATAGAAAATCAAAGTGTTTATCACAGATACAATTTACCCAAGTTGTTTAGAAGCATTTCTCATTGTGGTGAACTGCTGGTGTGAAGTTAATCTGTTGCTGTTTACATTGCTGGCTCACTCAAATGCATCACTGAAGCTGGATCAGAGGTGGGTTGTGGCAATGCAGCACAGCAGTCTGCTACCGATGCACCATAGTAGAGCTGTCATGACAGCTGGTGATTATACAAACTGCCATCATTTCTCTTCTGACTCATGCTTGGGTCAAACTTCTTCTGAGTCGGAATCTATTGTTGTCATTAAAAATAACTGTTAATTGATTAACTACACATAATTTCTTCTCTTTTTTCATGGTCAGTGTTTTTAGTAGCACTTACTGTGTGAATTATTGGTGGTTGTTAACACTCATTGTCAAGGATGATAGCATATTGCCCCACTTTGTTTTTGATAATTCGTAAAATTCTTCTCTTTATCATTCTCTAGCACCACTATATTCACATCATGTCATGACAAACAAAATAGAGCATGAATATGTTACTCAGTTCTGTCACAGAAATGATTCAAAATATCATGTGGAGTATAACTTATTTATTTTTTAGTTTAATCCAGCTTGTTGTGTGAAATATTCTCCATAGTTACCTATTTCATAAAATTAACTACTAACTGGACCTTCCAGTATAAATCCAGATAACGAAGCTTCTGCTCTTGCTAGTGGACTTTTTCTCCTTGCAATGTTTTCAGTGAAAAAGGCTGCAAGAAAGCTCCTCAATTTTATGTATTGACCAACAATATTTCTTGTTTCACCACCATTAACCATTGAGCTAATAGTCATTGGATTATGTGTATTACAATCACCTCACAAATGTATGGATACAAATATCTTGTTCTGGAAGAATACATTTTGACAAGCAAAATGACCAAGAGTGTAAGACAGAATGACAGTTAGAAAACTTTTGTTCTAATTCATCAGGTGTTTCAGATTCCTTTTGACAGAAGTTTCAGTCCTTACCATGGCACAAAGATTGCTGAAATAACTCGAATAAATTGCCATCAGTACTGTTATTTTGATTGTTTTTCTTTCACAGATGCAACACACCTCCAAGGCATGTTGTCTATCAACAAGTGGCCCACAGCAGGTGGACACGGTAAACTTGTTGTCCTGTCTTGCAGATATATTGTGTCCATATACATTGCATTACCTGCACATAACAATAAACCATTTCTCTGGCAATATGCTGTCTGAAACTTAACTTCTAACAAAAATGCCAATTAAATATCAGGAATACTTTTCATCATTTTAGAAGGACCAGGAGTGCAACCCATTTTCTCTAAAATGATGTGTTACCCCTCACACACTAAGACTCCATTTCACATGTTCAGGTGTCAATATTTTCAATAGCTGCCTCAGAAGATTTGTTAGCTTTGGTGTCTGATTCTACTTCATCAGATGTTTCATATTCCATTTTGACAGGCTTTCCAGTGCTTACCATAGCACAGAGGTTGCTGAAATAACTTGAATAAATTTAAGTATTATGTCTTAACAAAACACACATATAATAATAAGCCTGAACACAGACTTCTTAGCAAGAAAATGTTGATCTGTTGAAACAATGTAGCAGCATTTTACCATATTGCATACTTGTGATGTAAAGTCAACCATTGAGCACAATTTAACCTCATGAATATTACAAATAATTGCAAAAAATTCTAATAATCAATTTTTTTTACAGAAAATGGGCCTTGAATGATCTATTCAACTGGTGACAAATATGATATGCATACACAAAGGGAAAGAATTAATATTGCCTTTGCCTTATATGTTGTGTCATAAGGGGTACACTGTTAAGATTTAAATTCCAAACAATTTATTTTAGTTATTAGTTCATATCTTTCCTGAAATTAAATTTGTTAACAGTATTTCTTTCATTATAAATTACTGTTCTTCAGATACAGCCAGTTTTTTGTCAGTAGTCTGACATTTTCATTGCACTTGTTTTGTAGTGGTTTGGTAGGTGTTCTGACAGACAGATGTTGGTCTGAAATCAGTAGTGAAAAATTAGATGGAAGAGCAGGGGGCAAAATCATTGTGAACCCACCAGTAGATAGGGGATTCAATGGTCTATACTGAATTCATTATGTGCCTGGGTAATCTTATCCTTTCTTTCCCCTGATTTGCTCAACCTCTTCTACTATCCTGTCTGTAGCTTGTAAGTAGATCAGTAGTTGTCTTCAACTTTTGTGTGATCTTTAGTGTGGTAATATGTTTGAGCTAAGTTTCTTCTGTACTTCTAATTTATATTGCGTTAATGATCATAAAGTAATGGAATTATAAGAGGGTGGAGGCAAAGACGGTATACAATACATATATGGTATCTGGCAAAATTGGTGAGGTACTGTCTTTATTTTAGTTTTGGAGGTCATAATGAGAATAATTTTATTTCACCACTAAAAATTTTCTTTCAGCCAAAAGGTAACATCAGTAGAAAATAAAAGGAGTGTCAGGGTATGTAAATAAACCATATATAAGTTCTTAAGTAATCAGTTAATATGTGGAGGCAGTAGGAATTTGTGCAGTAGCAGAAGTAAAGAAAAATAGAATATTGGGAATATACGAGTTTGTTTTGGTACTATTTGTGACAATAAACAAAAGTTTTGTGCTCACTTGTTGATGAAATTATTTATGGAGAGGTTTGTCCATTTGTGTTAATATTTGTCATGCTATAGCCATAATGGCATCAATAAAATGCAATTAAGATACAGTGCCTACAGTAATGTACTTGGAATGAGAGAGTAAAGTCTGTACCTGTATTGCCCTTTAAGTTTCAGTATGTAAGTAATATGATGGATACAGTGAAGTAACAATTTTAGCAATTGATAATTTGTCTGCTATGTAATTTATTTATTTATTAGTGAGGGTAAAGTCTGCATACAATACTACAAATTGTTGCTGTGGAGTGGAGTGCTGTAGATTCTCTTCTTTTTTTGCATATGAGGAGCAATTGCTTATTTCTTAGATAGTGGAATAATGAGGTATAATGAAGCATTGACAAAGTAATGAAGTAATAATGAGAAATGTGTCGGGTGGGGTAATATTTGAGAATGCACTCCTCTAGATAACAGGGTTAGGATTGGAAGAATATGATAAGAGCTAACAGACATGAACAAATAATGTAATGCTAACTATATACAGGTCAGTGTGGTTTTCTTGTAATGAAAATCTGTTTGACCTAAGCAACATTTGGTACTGTTTTTGTGATTCTGAAAATGCATACTGAAAGAGAACTATTTCGACAAAGTAATAGTCATATACTGCTGCATATGTGGTTTTACATGCTATTGGAAATTACTATTTGTGTTATGGGTAATGATTGGCTTAAAGTAATGATGACACATTAAAGGAAAAGATTTTTGCTGATTAACCAATAACAGTAACTGAAAGGTAATAAGGATATTCTGATGAAAGTGACTTTAGTGACATTTTTGGGATTTTCATAAAGATTTAATTTTCTGGTTTAGTGAAGGTAATAATCTGAGTGAAGTAATGCCATGACTTGAAATAGCTTCCATCCCCAAAATTTAAATTAAATAATGACTATGAAAGTGTATTGTAGTTATGGTTATGTTCTCTAATATGTAAAATATGTGAAAAAAATAAAATGATCGTATTGCACTATTAGCTGGGAGTCACCACATAGGGCAGTTCGGCCATCGAGTTGCAAGTCTTTTTCAGTTGGTGCCACATTGGGCAACTTGTATGTCAGTGATGCTTAAGAAATGATGAGCATAACACAACACCCAGTCCCCTAGCAGAGAAAAATCTCTGACCTGGTGGGGAATCAAACCCAGGCCCACTGCATGACAGTCAGATGCGCTGACAACTCAGGTAAGGAGAGGGATTGTAAAATGTGATTCATCACTTTGCAAATATAACTGGATGTTTGACTTTTGAATTCAATGAAGTGAGATAATGATTTAAGCTGAAGTACAGGAGAACGTTGTTTGAAGCAATATATTGTGAAAATTTTGAAAATACGTAGTGGATAGATCTTTAAAAATGAAACATTTTTCTTACAGCTTAATTTATGGTGATTGTTTATATACTAACGTAGGATGTTTTGTTTTGCCTTTCATGTATAATGATTTATGGCAAGCACCTTCAAGGACACTGGTGAAATTAGAGGACATGAGGCAACTCTTTAGACCTAAAAAATGGTGTGGACCCAGTTCCAACTAATCGTAACAGTGAAAAGTATATTTGTCATCAAAAGGTAGTGAAGTAACTGGAAGATGGGAAAGTCTTTCCTTTTGTAAAAAGTAATAAGTGTATTATCTTTTCAATTTTTTTCAATTGGTGTGTGTTTTTTGATGTTCAGGAACAAGCATTTAATAATGAATTTTTTTCACATGATGTATGATTTCATATCTGAATGTTTCCATTTCTTTTTTTTTTTTTTTTTTTGTGCATTTTTGGTCAATTTTGATAACCAAAATACTTTTGGTTATAAATGTATTATACATTTTGTACTTGTCATTTAGATATCAGATTATGTATTTTGCAAATAGTTCCTATTCTGGATCCCATGCCAGTTTCCTTGACATTGATCTCATCCTCTTTGAAGGTCATCTACACACTTCCTTTCACATTAAACCTACCAAACAACAGTACTTACGAGCATTTTAACAGTTGCCTCCTTTCTATGTCACATGTTCCCTTCCATACAGCCCAGATGTTCTAGGCAAACATATTTGTTCTGATGCAGAATCTTTATAGAAACACACCAAAATTCTCACCTCAGCCTTCAGTGGACCTGATTACCCCACCAGCCTAGTTCAAAAGCAGATTTCTAGGCCGTCAAATCTAGTCCTGGTACTGCTGATCCCCCCCAAAAACAGCTCAGGAGTGCACTGAAATCGGCTGAGAAAAAAATGTGGAAGATCAGACAGGTCTGCTTGACCTTGTTGCAATGATGACAAATACCTCACCCAATGACTCCCATGCTTTTGTTCACTGTCAGGTCCCCAAGACATTCTGCAAGTGCCTATGAATATCTGCAATGCTCTGGTTTTCCACTGAAAGAAACTCAATGACAGCTCTCTGCTTAGAATGCATCTACATTACAGACAACATTTTGAAGGCTACATATAACACCCCTACCTATCGGAACTTCATGAAAGTGTAGGGACTGTAGAATGCATATCCACGATGTCCCACAACAAATTTCAAATTTTTCAACTGAAATTGGCTGAGAAAAAAATGTGTTGCATTATTTACTGAAAACCCCTCAAAAAACCAAAGGTATTGTGTCTGCTATTGCAGAACTAGTTGGAACAGGCAAATTGTTGTTTTTTCATTTGAAATTGCAATGTATAGCATTATCAATGAAGAATATCTAGAAACAAGTAAGTAATCTCACAACTGGTACCTTGCTGGGTAAGGATCAGTCCCACATTGGCACTGGTAGCAAGAACTTATGAGTGACAAATCTAAAAATCAGTGGTACCTGTAACAAAGTAGGTGGATTCCTTCCAGCTGTTATGTTTTCATTCCCCCCAAAATTACTATTTTTTTTTTCAAACTTCAGTAATGTTTTTATGATGTACACAGTACCAAAATACCAAAAATTGTCCCAGAGCTTATTTAACTTACCTTTATGATCTGTTAGATTCCTATTGTTAGCAGAAGTTAATGAGCTAATTACAATTTTGTCTCAAACATCAGGGCTGTATGGAAGGGAACATGTGACATAGAAAGAAGGCAACTGTCAAAATGCTCGTAAGTACTGTTGTTTAGTAGGTTTAATGTGAATAGAAGCGTGTAGATGACCAAAGAGGATGAGATCAATGTCAAGGAAAATGCATGGGATCCAGAATAGGTACTATTTGCAAAATAGTTGACTACATAATCCAATATCTAAATGAAAAGTACAAAATATCTTTACAAAATATATGATACATTTATAATCAAATGTATTTTGGTTATCAAAACCGACTAGTCAGCATACTTCAATAGAAATTATTGTTATATGTAAAAGCACTTTTTAAAATAAATTTTTCGTACTATTCAGCTACTAAGAAATATAAATAATTAATTGTCAAACAATGGAAAATCCAGGATGGAATGTAACAATACCAGAGAAGGAAAGTTGCTACTCACTATCTAGTGAAGATGATGAGTCGCAATAGGCACAACGCGATAGGTGATAGGCGGAATACCATGGTAGGAGGGATGGGAAGGATAGTGGACACACCATTTTTCATTCAGGGCACGATGAGAGGTAATCAAAACCCTGGCGTAGAATGTAATTCAGTTGCTCCAGTCCCGGATGGTACTGAGTTACAAGGGGAATGCTCCTCTGTGGCTGGACTGTGGGACTTTGGGAGGTGGTGGGAGATTGGAAAGATAAGCCATGGGAGATTTGTTTTTGTACAAGGATGGGAGGATAATTACGGTCAGTGAAGGCTTCAGTGAGATGGTATATTTTGAGAGGGACTGCTTGCCACTGAAGGTGCAATGACCACGGGTGGCTAGGCCGAACGGAAGGGACTTCTTGGTATGGAATGGGTGGCAGCTGTCGAAGTGGAGGTAATGCTGGTGATTAGTAGGTTTGATATGGACAGAGGTACTGACCTAGCCATCTATGAGGTGGAGGTCAACATCTAGGAAGGTGGCTTGTTGGGTTGAGTAGGACCAGGTGAAGCAAATGGGTGAGAAGTTGTTGAGGTTCTGGAGGAATGTAAAAAAGGTGTCCTCACCTTCAATCCAGATAGCAGAGATGTCATCAATGAATCTGAACCAGGTGAGGGGTTTAGGATTCTGGGTTTTTAGGGTCAGCTGGCGGGTTTGTAATGGCCACAGCCAGGGGTTTGTGGCCTGTTAAAACATAGAAAGGGTGTCCCTCAACATCAGTCTTAAAATGCTTGATCGCTTCGTAGACCATGAGCAACTCCCTGCCAAACGCAGAATATTTCCGTTGTCATTGGTGAGCTTGCGAGAGAAGAACTGCAGAGGTGAAGGTCTGGGTAGATTTAGTATTGTTTGTAATTTCTCAGGGGGCAGTGAGATGCCGTCAGCAGAGACCCGAAAACCAAGAAAAGTGACAGCAGGTTGATGTAGCTGCAATTTGTCCTGGTTGGTCTCGATGCCTGCTGCTACGAGAGTGTTCATAACAGTTTGCACATGTCGAATGTTGTCCTCGATGGAGGAGCTGAACACAAGAATGTCATCAAGATATGAAAAGCAGAATTTTAAGTCGAATAGCACTTCGTTGATGAAGCGTTGACAGGTCTAGGTTGCGTTTTTCAGACCGATGGGCATGAATCGAAACTGAAATAACCTGATTGGGGTGATGATTGCTGTCTTTTTGATGTCTTCAGGTGACATGGGGATCTGGTGGTAGGCCTGTTTGCAATCAATAACAGAGAACATGGTCGCACCTGCAAGGGAAGTGGTAAAGTTGGCAATGTTGGGTATGTCCATAATTGTCCGTGGGTTTAGTCGACGGTAGTCTCCGCACGTGCACCAGGACCCGTCTTTCTTGGGTGTCATATGTATGGGCGTAGGCCAGCTACTGGCAGAGGGTTCAACGATGCCGGAGCTTAGTAGTTTGGAAATCTGATTTTTAAGGTCGGAGAGGCGCTCGGGACAAAGCCGACGTGGTTTAATGGAGATCGGGGGACCTGGCGTGAGGCGAAGCTTGTGAACTGTGCCATTGGTGACGACAGAAATTTTGCCAGCTGCGCGGGAGGCGGTTTGTTTACAATGTGTGGTGGGCGGGGCAGGCAAGGCATGGTAGTGGTGTTCGGAGCCACTCGGCGGATCCAACGGGAGCCGAGGCAGCAAAGTGTCCCAGGAGTCAATGTGACAAGATGGCCACCAGCCCGAAGCAGTGGCACCATGGTCGGGTGAGTCGGTAGAGCTTGTGAGCCGTTAGTGAGTCCATTGTCTGAGGGCGTGGCCTGTGGCAGCTCAGTTGCGGGCTAAACGCTTGGCGCGAGTGCACTGTTTGTGTTGTCAGTGGCGGTCACACGGCGGTGTGCAGGAGCCGAAGTTGAAAAGTATGAGGTGCTGTCTGTGAGGGGCGGGGTGGGAGCCATCAGTTCGGGAACACGTGATGATCGTCGCACATGCACACTTGTGTCCAGCCGAGTGTCAAACGCTGCAGTGTTAGGAGGGTGTGGCCCTGCGGAGCTGTCAGTACATGTTATGGCAGTCTTGATGGCACAGTTGTGAGGAGGCTCGATCGCTGAGACTGCAAGCGCACTTACTGACCTTGCATTGTCCTTGCTGTAGTGTGTGTAATTCCTTTGCTGCTTTGGAGACCTGGAGCTGAGTATCGTGGAGCCAGAGGGAGAGCTCGAAGTTTTCCTTGCATAGGTGAGCAACATTTTCAAGCTCGACAAGGCACTTGTGCATTGTTTCTTGTAGCGTTGTCGACAGAGATGAGCATGTACGGACGAGATGAGCCCGGACCGATGTGTCACGGGGGTGTTTGCTCAATGGGGCACAGGGGAAGTGAGTCTTGGACGGGTGATGAAACACAGTGTTTCGCACTAGGTCCAGTGAAAGTTTGTGGTGTCGCAAAAAGTCAATGCCTAGTATAGGTTCGTCAATTTCGCACACTAGAAAAGTCCACTCGAGTTTGCAGTTTGTGGAGAGTGAGACGACATGGGAAGTTGAACCCAATCATTGTAGTTTAGTTGAATTCATGGCTTGCAGTTAAGTATGATGAGGGCAGATGTTCAACGACGCTAAGGACGTGGGCAACAGTGAAACATAGGCGCCTGTGACCACTAGGAAAAGGTATCCCAACGAAATGTCTTTAATGTAAAGTCGTCCGCAATTATCCAGTCATTCCCAGACAGAATGGAGCACTGGGGGGTGCTTGTCATGTTGTGCACAGGAGGTGGAACCCGGACCTACCTGCGATTGGCATTTGGGAAGTAGCAGGGTGGTCTGCAGTTCTGTGCCACCTCACCAAACTGTGTGTGGAAGTAACAGTATGGGTAGTGCGGTTGCATTTCCTGCAGAATGTTCGTTGCCAGTGGTGGTGGCCGAGGTTCGGTGGCCGCAGCTGGCTCAGACGCAGGAGGGGGCATGACCGTGGGTGGAGCTGGTGATGTCGCAGTTGCTTGTTTACTGCTTCCCGGAGCAAGCGGAACTGTCGGCACAGTGCGGCCCCGGCCGCATCTAGCCGCAAGACGATGAGCCTGAACCTGAGACTTGTCAGGTAGGCAGTGGCTGGCAAAATAGAGCAGTGATGCATTGTGTAGCTTGTCAGCAATTGTCATTCTTTGCTCAACAAGTTCAGAAGACCTCTGAGCCAGAGCAAAGCGGATGTGAGGAGATAGTTTATCTGACCAGATGGTGAGGAGAGCAGTGTCAGAGAGTAGATCAGCGCTGACAAGGGCACGTAGTCCTCTCCAGAGCTGGGAAGGTTTGTCATTGCCTAGTTGCTGGATGTGGAGCACTTGCTGTATTGCTGCCTCAGTTGAGCATGCAAGCCGACATAGAACTGTCATTTTGGCTAGCGTGTACTGGTTAGATGAGTCCGGGGCGTCGACCAGGTCAGTAATCAAGTCCTCCTGGTCGTGCAGGTGGATGATGAAGCACAGAAACCTGGTTGACTTGTCGAGTTTGTAATGGTCGAACACTTTGTCCACAATTTTGAACCAGGTTGTTGCTCTGTTGGAATTAAATGGCAGCAGCATCGGTAAGCATTGTAGAATGTTTGGAAGAACAGGTTGAGTCGAGTTTGTCGAGGCACTGCCTGAAACGAGCTGTTGTTGCTGTAGTATTCCAGGAGAGTGTGCCTCCAGTGGATGTGGCGAAGATGGCTGGTTGAGTGGCACTGTGAAGGTGACGCATTGTGGTTGAGTGCGATCCGTTGTGATGCGGAAGGCCAACGTGAGTGAGACACCGTAATGTATCGATTGTGATTGCAGAAGCTCGACACGTTGTGGGTGTGTTCAGATTGACGTGTTGCGGAAGACCGACGTGGATGAGGTACCAAGATATGCCAAGAACGGTAGCGGAAGCTCGACTAGAGTCTGCATGGGGGCGACAGGTGAGGAAAAGTTCAAAGCTTGAGAACGTATGTTAGTCTGCGGAAAGCTCGACGTATGATCAGGGCTGGGACTACCTGTGATGCAGGAAGGCTGCAGAGGTGCGGGCTGTCCAGAAGCACAGTGTGGGAAATGATGTTGAACATTGGACAGAATGTGTGAATGTTCACTATTCATAGTCACTCCACTCAAAACGGTGTGCAGATAAGGTGAATGCCGTGGCACAAAACACTGAGGCATAGCAGTGGGACGGAGATGGAGGTCAGGCACAGATAACAAGTTATTGCTCCTGTTGCAGGCCGAGGTATCAAAGCAGAAAGGCATGTGCTGAAGGTGAACCGAGGCGTGGTCAGATGCTGAGGACGTTGACCTGTGAACGAAGCAGTTCCGGCCACGTGGCAGGAATCCGCGGGGTGCTGCACAGGTTGCGGTGTGGTGAATCATTGTCCTGGTAGTGGTAGGTTGTCCAATGAAGCATTTGGAGAAATCATCATTGGTCCCACACTGCACGGAGATCCATAAGAGGTAATTGCACTGTTGATGAGGGAGGGCATATGTGGTGGGAACAAAGGTGTCTGATGGCCGGAGTCATGCACACTCCTAATCTCACTTATTGTTGCAGGCTCAAAAACATCCAGTGAAATCAGCATAATCATCGAGTGAGAGGCATTGTGTTGCAGTCCTGGCGGGTGTACATCACTCGGAACACGATGCATGTCGATCACAAAATCCGGCATTAGGCACTGGGCCGAAGTCATTGTTCGAATGCTGTGTCGATGTAAAACATGTGAAAATAACCAACACGGAGGTTGCAGACACAGTAAAACAGCAAAAACGGAAGACGTTACAACTCAGGATCACCAGTGAGGTGATTGTTCGGGTTGATTACACCAAACAACACCAATTTAACATTAGTTCATTTATTCAGCTAAACACATCAAAAGCTCACAAAGAACTGACATGGAACAGCCCAAAGACAATGTTCAGAGTCTAGAGACAAACATATATCGATGCTGGTGTCGACCTCATCAGTACTACAATGCCTTAGACAGGCTGCAGGCAACCAGAGGATGGGTTGGATGTGAATAGATGGATCTGGCAAGTGAACTGAATACATAAATGTCTGCAGCAGCATATTTAGCAGAAAATTAAGGTTAAGTGTTTATGTTTTTTGGTGTTGATCACTTTCTTTCCAATATGAGTGATACATAGGTGAAAGATAGTGCACTTGACAGTGATGAACAGGGAAAACAAGTTAGTGGGAACTAAGTTATAATGAAAACTGAGCCTGACAAAGACAGTATGTTCTAGAACAGGGAGCAATAACTAGGGTCTGGCGAGGAAACAGAGGTAGTAATTAAAAGTGGACCTGATGATGACAATAGGGCAAAATTAGAAGAATTGATCTTTTATGATGAAGGGACTGCTACCACATAACTGGTGAAGTGCCTAGGGCATCATCCACGGGACTTTTGAATTCTAAACACAATGAAGGTGATATTAAAGTAAGGAATCAGTATAGTGACAATAGGATGAAGAAAATCACAGAAGAGATGAATAAGTTTGTACATAGTTTAGGGGTGGGAACATACGGAAAAAGAAACGTTGGCATTTTAGATTCAAAGCTGAATTTGGACTAAACTGAGAGTGACATTAAAAATGAAATTAAAAATGACACTATCAATTTAATTCTAATTTAGATAATAAGACAGGATCAGAGGTAAGCTGTTCAGGAGAAAAAATACACCACATTTGAAATCAAAAACTGGCAAAATATTATTCATACAATATTTCATGTAATTTTGTTACAGTTTTCAGTATTTCAATTATGATATTAATAGTATAGTTTAGTTTTGCTTAAAACCTTGTTAATTGAGAGAAATTTGCAGTCAAACTCATTACAACAGTGTGATGTAGCAAAAATAGTCTCAGCTCATCAGTAGTTTTAAGAGGATTGACACTAATTAAAAAGCCCTAAATTCATTCTTTCCTGTAAGTAGGTTACTTTATCCAGTAACTTGTTAACTTAGGAGATATTCGTAATTAGAATTTGGCCACACTCAAAATTACTATTGCCATTTGAGGCATTATGCCTGCAAGATTCAATGACATGATGTTATACTTTTGTTGTCTTAATTTTTGTTGTCATAAGTATCATTGTGCCAGTTTATACATACTTCACCACATTCAAAAATCCTGAGTCTACATCTGCAGTCATTGTGTTAACATCATGTAATGTGTATAAAAGTTCAGGCTTGGCAGACTTTGTGATAATATCTTGTAGCACATCACGTTGAAATTGAGGGGATCAGCGCAACAGTGGTCTGACCCTCTCCAATACGGAAAATGAGATATTGGTGCCATCTGTTGTCTAGTGAGGTGAACTATTTTCTATTATGTGGCATAGACCAATATCACCTCATACATATTATTTAGAAGCTACTAATTTCTTCCTTCGAAAAAACTTCCGTTTTGTTTGAGGGCAACATTGGTCCAACCTCAAACAGCCAATGAGAGGTCAGTGTCTGGATCACGTGTAATAACATCACGTATGGCTGACATTCAGGGTGAGAGTGATGTCTCAAGCAATGAAAATAACAAAGAAACAGTGGAAAACTGTGGAAGGAAAAGGGCAAGGTGTATACATTCCTGGAACAGGAATGTAAGAAGAGGAAAAGAAATGCAGGAGAAGGATATGTAGGGACAGCAGGCAAGAAAGTCCACAAACGTAAACAAGGCCCACCATGTGGTTGTCAACATAAGTGTTACGCATGTTTCAGTGAAGAATGACATGAAACAGTGTTCAAAAGGTTTTGGAATATGTGTGTCTTTAGTTTACAAAATGCGTATATTAGTGGGTGTGTGAAAGTAAACCAAGAGAAGAAAAGACATGGTGCAAGTGGAAATGAGAGTAGGAGACAACACACCCGTGAGTATTATATTTCATTAGATGGTAGTGATAAAAGAGCTTGCAAACAGGCATTCACATCTTTGATTGGAATCAGTAATGGTAGAATTTCAAGGTCAGTTTCATGTAAACAGACTGAGGGAACATGAAAACAAGATGGTTTTGGAAGACATGGAAATAGACCCAATAAAACTAGTGGTCATCAGTCCAATTTAGTTGTAAATCATATTAATAGTTTTTCATTGTGTGAAAGTCATTATTTGAGAGCTTCTGCTCCAAACAGAAAATAATTGTGTGAAGGTCTTAATGCATCTATGATGTTAAGGTCCCGAGTTCGAGTCCCGGTCGGGCACACAGTTTTAATCTGCCAGGAAGTTTCATCTATGATGTATAAACTTTATGTTACTTGGATGAAACAGGAACATAATCCTGAAGATATTGTTAGTGATTATATTTACATGGATATTTTAAATACAAAATTCAACCTCTCTTTTTCCTCACCACCTACTGACACATGCAAAGTGTGTGATTCATTGCACATAAAACTTTCACATGTGGAGGAACATGTTCAAAAAAGCTAACGTCCAAAAAGAATTAGATTTGCATCAATTAAAAGTGCAACAGGCATATAATAATCTATAGACTGACACAGCTTATTCTAAAGACAAAGTTCTGTGAAAGTAATAGCATTCGATTTACAACAAGCTCTGCCTACTCCCCATCTACACACTAGTGAAGTTTTCTACAAGTGGCATTTGTGGACTTACAACTTTTGTGTGCATGATTGTACTTCAGATGATGTGCACATGTATGTATGGCCAGAACATATTGCAGGACAGGGTGCTGATGAAATAATATCATGTTTAATTAAATATACTTCCAACAATCTTCAAAATATTGATAAATTAATTGCGTATTCTGATAACTGTTTTGCTCAAAATAAGAATATATCCTTAGTATGTTTTTGGTTGCAACTTATTCACAAACAATATGTTAAAGAAATAGTTCACAAGTATCTAGTATCAGGTCATAGCTACCTACCCTGTGATAGGGACTTTGGACTCATAGAGAAGAAAAAGATATTAGAAAAATATGTGTATACTCCTGCTGGGTGGGTAGATCTTATAAAAAATACTAGGACAGGTAAAAGAAAATTTAATGCAACTGAAATGCAACAGGTTGATTTTGTAAGTTAAAAACCTTTAACTGATAAAATAACTAACCATAAATTTACTGAGGATAAAGAACCTGTTGTTTTCAGATGCATTTCAATGCTGAAAGTCTCTGTTGAACAACTGTGGAAATACTGTGTCAGGTATTGTTATTCAGATGGTATAGAGCAAGGTGCATATGTGAATATCGTTAAAAGGACAAAGGAGAAAGAATGAACACACCCTTGAACTACAACATGTTCAGCTAGTACCAAAATATTCCAACCCAAGGCCAATAAACCCAAAGAAGATAATAATGACCTTTTGAAATATGTTCCACCCATTCACCATTCAGTTTACAATAGTCTGGTGTCTCAAAATAGAACTGAGGAAGATGAAAATATACAACATATTGTGGAGCATGTCAGTGAAGACATTTTTGATATTCCTGGTCATATACAGGGTGAGTCACCTAACATTACCGCTGGATATATTTCGTAAACCACATCAAATACTGATGAATCGATTCCACAGACCGAATGTGAGGAGAGGGGCTAGTGTAATTGGATAATACAAACCATAAAAAAATGCGCGGAAGTATGTTTTTTAACACAAACCTACGTTTTTTTAAATGGATCCCTGTTAGTTTTGTTAGCACATCTGAACATATAAACAAATACGTAATCAGTGCCATTTGTTGCATTGTAAAATGTTAATTACATCCGGAGATATTGTAACCTAAAGTTGACGCTTGAGTACCACTCCTCCGCTGTTCGATCATGTGTATCGGAGAGCACCGAATTACGTAGGGATCCAAAGGGAACGGTGATGGACCTTAGGTACAGAAGAGACTGGAACAGCACATTATGTCCACATGCTAACACCTTTTTATTGGTCATTTTCACTGACGGACATGTACATTACCATGAGGGGTGAGGTACACATACACACGTGGTTTCCGTTTTCAATTACGGAGTGGAATAGAGTGTGTCCCGATATGTCAGGCCCACAGATGTTCAATGTGGTGGCCATCATTTGCTGCACACAATTGCAGTCTCCGGCATAATGAATGTCGTACACGCCACAGTACATGTGGTGTAATGTCGCCGCAGGCTGCCACAATACATTGTTTCATATCCTCTGGGGTTGTAGGCACATCACGTTACACATTCTCCTTTATCGTACCCCAAAGAAAGAAGTTCAAAGGTGTAAGATCAGAAGAACGGGCTGGCCAATTTATGCGTCCTCCAAGTCCTATGAAACGCCCGTTGAACATCCTGTCAAGGGTCAGCCTAGTGTTAACTGTGGAATGTGCAGGTGCACCATCATGCTGATACCACATATGTTGACGCGTTTCCAGTGGGACATTTTCGAGCAACATTGGCAGATCATTCTGTAGAAACGCGATGTATGTTGCAGCTGTTTGGGCCCCTGCAATGAAGTGAGGACCAATGAGGTGGTCGCCAATGATTCCGCACCATACATTTACAGTCCACGGTCACTTTCGCTCTACCTGTCTGAGCCAGCGAGGATTGTCCACGGACCAGTAATGCATGTTCCGTAGATTCACTGACCCGTGGTTTGTGAAACCCGCTTCATTGGTAAACAGGTAGAACTGCAACGCATTCTCTGTTAATGCCAATTGACAGAATTACACTCGATGATTAAAGTCATCACCATGTAATTGCTGATGTAGCAACACATGAAATAGGTGAAAGCGGTGATGATGCAGTATGCTGATGACACAACTTTGACTCAGTCCACCGGCTCTCGCAATGTCCCGTGTACTCATGTGTGGGTTCATGGCAACAGCAACTAACACACCAACTGCACCCGCTTCTCCTGTGATGGGCCTGTTACGGACCCATTTGCGTGTTACGACCATACCTGTTGCATACAGTTGGCGGTAGATGTTTTGCAATGTGAGGCACGTTGGATGCTCTCTGTCCGGGTACCGTTCTACATACACCCTGCAGGCTTCAGCTGCATTTCGTCGACACTCGCCATAGATGAGTATCATCTCTGCCTTTTCAGAGTTAGAATGCACCATGGTCACAGTTCCTACAACACTACACTACCACAGACGTCTGGTAACACGTTGGTCTGCGTGTGGAGACGAATACAGAATAACAATAGCAGCAAGCGCTACATGCAGACACTGCGACAGCTAGACCAAACCACAACAGTGCACTACAGCCACACTCGTAAACACGGTCATCATCGTAAACATGTCCCTGCAGATGCTGCTCACTGACCGTGGCCCGTGTTTGTTACAACACGCAACTGAGCGTCGGAGGTTTCAAGTGTCAACTTCAGGTTACAATACCTCCGGATGTAATTAACATTTTACAAGCAACAAACTGCACTGATTACGTATTTGTTTATATGTTCAGATGTGCTAACAAAACTAACGTGGTTCCATTTACAAAAACGTAGGTTTGTGTTAAAAAACATACTTCCGTGCATTTTTGTATGGTTTGTATTAAACAATTACACTAGCCCCTCTCCTCACGTTCGGTCTGTGGAATCGGTTCATCAGTATTTAATGTGGTTTACGAAATATATCCAGCGGTAACGTTAGGTGACTCACCCTGTATAGTAGGCTTACTGTGTAATCTTGCAAAACACATACTGAAAAAGTATTCTGAAAAAGAAAGCTCTTGCTTGTAATGGTAAGATTATAATCTTAACATTTTACTGACAGAACCGCTTTGTGTAATGTGTTGTTACTTTAAATTCATATTAAAACTTGTAAAATTACTGTTAGGATGAACATATGATTAATTACATTACATTTATTCAAATAAATTTTTTTCTTCTTTCTCATGTACACAAAAATGTCAGTGCAACAGTGGTCTAACCAAGAAAATGAGTTGCAGGTACCTCATAAAAACTGCACTATTTCTAAAACTAATTCACAAAAGACTTTATAACCCTGTGGTTACGTTAACCAATCATCATGGAATACATCACTACCAAAAAAAGTATGATTTCAAAATTCCAAGAAAAATCACAATTGTATAGCTCTGACCTTCTGTTTCTCTGTTTCCTAAAAAAGTGGCTTAGACCCCCTCCATTTGTTAATTTTTTGTGTGAATCTGAGAATGGTACCCATGTAATCTACAACTATGTGTTTAAGCAAGCACACAATTAACATCTATGTGATTAAAGCCCTGCTACATATTTATGAAAGTTCATGACTAGTTAGCACTTCCTCACATGTTGGTTAGTACTTGATAATATACCTGAAAAGTGCTGAATTATTTGTGTATGATTAGTACATATGTGTGGAACTTATCAGTATTTGCTAATGTACATGAAAAGTGCTGACTTGATTAGTGTGCATAGATGTAACTCATCTTGTGTGTTGTGTCTTCCTTGCGAATTGTTAACTAAGATACAGTTATATACTTAAAGTTTGCTGAATAAGTAATTAGACTTATATTGTCATATGTGAATTCCATGGACATGCAGTCTGTTATATGTGAAAGTGACTTTTGAGGAATGTAGTTGTGAACTTACCTAAGACTACCACAGAGTTATTGTGTTACGTTCTGATGTTGATAAATAGGATTTCTTGCTTGGTTGAATCAAATGACAACCTATAAACAGAAAGTGAGAGCAGAACATATGAGGTTTTGTAAATTATTACATAATTAAATTAAAACATCTCATCTTCCTCTTCTCTCTCACTCTCTCTTTCTCTTTTGTGAGATTATGAACATATGGTGCTGCTGAATACCTACAATGAAGTAAGTAATTTTACAAACTGGTTCTATCACTCAACTGCTCATTTGTATTATTTTCATTTTAAAATGCTGGTTGTATATTATTTTAATCATGTTATAACTGGTACTTTCGTGTACTCCATTAAGCTCACTATTATTGTCAAAGTTAATCTGCAATAGAAGCAAACTGTGCAACATAATTCACAAAATGTAAATACTCCTTCTTCTTCTACCTAGTTTAAGGATTTGAAAATTTCTCTAGAACAGCTGAAAACAGTTTTGTTGGTAAGGGATCTCCTTGCCCAATTTTTCTCTCAGTCTTTAACTTCTCACTATCCTTATGAAATCAGGTGGAAATACGCAGCATTAACATATGTATTCTTCAGTGTGGTAATTCAGAAACAAATAACAAAGAGACTGTGCTAGACATGGCTCTCCAAAACTACTTTCAAAATCCAAAATGAATTTTCACATTGCAGTGAATTGTGTGTTGATCTGAAACTTTCTGGCTGATTAAAACTGAGACTCAAACTTCAAATCTGTGCCTTTCACATAAAAGTGCTCTGCTAACTGTGCTATCCAAGGATGTTCAAAGTACTTTCAAATTCTATGAAGGTTTTAGACTGCAGCCAGTTAAAGTCAACTTCTTGTCATGATATTTTGGCTGACAACCACTCATCCATCTTCAGGTGAATGTTTTGCATGTGATCACAGAAAAACCAGGAGAAAAAACTAATCATCCAGCAAATAAGAAATCTAAGTAAACAGAATTTATTTGGATGGAGATGGACTAGATTAAATCAAGCAACTTATTGGTGACTCCATTCTCATTTTGTGCTCCATGATTCCCGTCAAGAAGAATGAGCATTGAGGCATGTGGAGCAAGACAAGATACAGATTTAACAGGCAGAAACTACCACTGCAGGCCACTTCTGTAACATATGCTAACAACAAATTATGAGTAGAACTGGCCTATTAATATGATAAATATTGGAATTGTTTCTAGATTGCGTTATATCAGTATATGAATACTAGGAGAAAATAGCTACTTGGAAAAAAGTCACTGCTACTTCTCACAACATTAGAATATGTTTTTATCATCTACTTCAAACAAAGTATTTGTGTAATAACTTTGTGGGGATCACGATCAGCTACCTACATACCAGATAAGTTAAGGCCTACTTAATACTCACATTAGAAATATACAGAACTTACATTCACTAGTCCAGATGTTCCCATACTTTGTTGTTGTTGTTGTTGTGGTCTTCAGTCCTGAGACTGGTTTGATGCAGCTCTCCATGCTACTCTATACTGTGAAAGCTTCTTCATCTCCCAGTACCTACTGCAACCTACATCCTTCTGAATCTGCTTAGTGTATTCATCTCTTGGTCTCCCTCTACGATTTTTACCCTCCACGCTGCCCTCCAATACTAAATTGGGGATCCCTTGATGCCTCAGAACATGTCCTACCAACTGATCCCTTCTTCTAGTCAAGTTGTGATAACGATGTCCTCTTGAGTAGTCCCCGCCAGGAGATCCAAATAGGGGACTATTTTACCTCCAGAATATTTTACCCAAGAGGACACCATCATCATTTAACCATACAGTAAAGCTGCATGCCCTCAGAAAAAATTACAGCTGTAGTTTCCCCTTGCTTTCAGCCGTTCGCAGTACCAGCACAGCAAGGCCGTTTTGGTTAGTGTTACAAGGCCAGATCAGTCAATCATCCAGACTGTTGCCCCTGCAACTACTAAAAGGCTGTTGCCCCTCTTCAGGAACCACATGTTTGTCTGGCCTGTGGTTGCACCTACGGTACAGCTATCTGTATCACTGAGGCACGCAAGCCTCCCCACCAATGGCAAGGTCCATGGTTCATGGGTAGGAGTGGTTAATGAGGCATTTTCTCACTTTGTTTCTGAATAATGGGGAATTTACAGTTCTCCCCAGTGTCTACTGGAAACTTCTTATATGTCTTGCACCAGAGAATAAAATTCAATTTGAATGTAAGAGGAGGATGCACAGTCCACGTGGAAATTATTATTACTTCTAGTTTTGCGGTTATGAAATATACAGTACACTACATCCTAAATTCACTCTCATTACAACATTTGATATACCTTTTGTTCCATAAATTCCAAGTGAGGAAAGCCTCACGAAGAATACGCCATATTAATCACAAAAACCATCAGAGAGAATCAGTTTTGATATGTAAGTGATGGAATCTGTGTCCCAAAAGAGGCTTCTGAAAGATGTTCAGTTGTCAGCTTTATAAAATATTCTTATTGTACACTTCTGTATCATAAATATATAGTTTTTTCTTCTTTGGTATATTGCATCAGGATATTATGTCCGCCCCTAGTAGCTGAGAGGTCAGCGCGACGGAATGTCATCCCTTACGACCTGGGTTCGATTCCCGGCTGGGTTGGAGATTTTCTCCACTCAGGGACTGGGTGTTGTGTTGTCCTTATCATCATCATTTCATCCCCGTCAACATGCAAGTCACCAAAGTGGCGTCAACTCGAAAGACTTGCACCAGGCAAACGGTCTACCCAACGGGAGGCCCTAGCCACACAGTATCAGAATATTATGTCACCAGACACTACTGAATATGCACACCAACTTAATGAGAGGTGTTTCTGAGTGAAAATAAATAATAACTGGGCTTTTTGGTTAACTCAAGCAAGTGCCAGTGCCACTTAAGTTTATCACCAACACAAATGCCTAGATACATCACACATGGAGTCTCATCCAGTGAGACCATTGATCTCTATTTCTCCCACCTGTAAATCATTTTTGTTTGTCTACCACTGTATAAGGAGTTTTGAAAAACACCTTCAGAAAATCATAAAATTACTTAGAGACAATGAATTTCTAACACTTACCTTCAAGAGGCAGAATTCCAGTGCTGCTGATTGTCACATTTAAAATCTAAACTTTTCCTAGCTTTCAGAACTTTATGTTCCTTCCTCTGGGAGAAATTAATAGTTTTAAAAGATAGAAATAGTTTTTTCTCTTTTAACAATATCTGTTGGGACTACAGGAATTATGCTTCCTTGATTCAAGTAGTAGCCAGTATTAGTACATTAGGAAAAACAAGGCTACTTTGAAAAAAGTCACTTCTGCTTCTCTTATACTATTCAGCAGGTGCTATTTATAATACTTTAAAAACTCTTTGCAATTTTATAGTGTGAGTTTTTCTAAGAATGAGTGTTATCCTGTTTGCTGTTGAGCATTTGTAAGGCTGCTCAATCAACTGCTGGTTGTGTCTGGTATGGATGTGTTTGGGTACCTAATTAGTAGACTTTTGTCATCAGCAAATGTCATAGGTTTTGAAGAGTCCCTGAATGTGCTAGGTAAGTTACACTGCCCAACAAAAGAAATTAAGAGAGGAGGAGCAAATGAAATGTAACTGCTTGGGCTGAGAGGGTATGTGCTGTTATTGCAATGATTACAAAACTGGGTTACATTTACAAGGAATTTGGCAATATGAGTCCACTTGCCAGTGTGATGTTGTCCTTCTCTGACATGGATGCATGCATTGATTTGGTTGGGAAGGGTATCACAAAGTCATTGTTTCCTCTCATGAGGTGAGCTGACCCACAGCTGTTGTAACTGGTCCTTGACATCCTTGACAGTGGCACTGATATGAAAGAACATCTGAGTGAGTTCCCATTCATTCCATTCATCAACAGTCCACACTTTCTGGTCAAAGCAACACTCCAAACACAGTCAATTGTGTTGCATTAGTGGCAGCCTACACATGGGACAGTAAGTCCATATTTTACCTGATGATAGTTTCTGATCAAGGGTGTGGGATGACACATATGTTGCAGGGAATCATTTGCTTGTTCTTGGAAAGCAGGCATAATGTGAAGGGGTTACAATGTGCTTCATGCACAATACAGCAAGCCTCTGGTGTGGTGGTCAGAAGAGGTTGACTAGAATCTTGGCAATGAGTATGCCTATCTTCATGTTCCTAAGCAGTCCAATGTCAGGCCATTGTCACATTCGAATGCCCCACTAATCTGGATACTGCATGATTCTAACAGCCAGCCATATAGAGGCTGCCCGCAATGAAGCCACTTTCCAACTTCATCAGTTACTAATAATACTGTGGCACACACGTACATGGCATCCTTGTGTCCTTCAAAGTGACAACTTAATACCTGGCATCAATCATGCCCCTTATATACCCTACCAGGTCCAGTAACAACAGCAAACATGAACAACAATAATTCTCTCTCATGGTCTTCCACTTGTCATAGAGAATTGCGACTCTAACCATTTGCACACCAGCTCATGGTGTGCATATGTATGAAGTTATTTTACATGTTTCAAGTGATGTCTGCTATGTTTAACAAGAAAGTGGGCACCCAGAAGGAACTGTAATTGAAAACAAAAGATTCAGGGTCAATACTATATTTTCATACAGAGAGCACAGATGGGTGCAGCCTGGATTGGAAGACAGGCCACCAGCCACTCAGGATGATGGTAAGGTATGTGTCAACTAATAACAGGACAGTCTGAAGGCCATTAGGGGAGAGAGGAGAGGAAAAGATGTCAAGTTTCACTGAAAGCCAGAACCAGAGAAATAACACCTGTCGACCGCAACTCCATCTGCTTCTTGCAACCGACACATGAGTCTCCTTCCACACTCCCTATTGGTCACTCAGATGTGACATTGGGAAACTGTCTGTCAGCATTCTACCAGAAAAACCAACTTCATGCTTAGGTGATGGTTCACTTTGGCATATAGGCCAAATGAGCGAAAATCTAAAGTAGATGAAATTGTGAAAGAGCAGTGGCTTCCATAGAATACAGGTTGCCAAAGTTTGGGTTAAATGGTCCACTGTGGCCAAGAGAGAAAAATGGGCTTACAAGGAAGGTCACAAAAATTTGTTATTTTAGAGAACATATTACCTTCACTAGTCCTGGCATTGTTTTTGTTGAAGCCATAGAAGGTGGGCGTAAAATGGGCAAGGAGCCCCAAAGTGTGGCACAGCTGCATGGTGAGGGCAGGGTTCCCTGCAGCAGTCAGATTGCATGAGAGACAGGTACAGGCATTGCTCTGTAACATTTGTAGAATTAATATTAGCCTAGAGCCGCAGGAAGGTGATAAATCATAGTAGGTCTTTAATTGCTAGGGGGAAACTTTGTAAAATTCTCTAGGCTTGGTGGTTTATACTTGCGAATAGCAAAAAAAGTGCAAAAATTAATCATAAAATTGCTAACTTATCTACATTGTAGTAAATATATCTATCAACAAAGATTCTGTAACTTACCAAACAAAAGTGTTGGTACATTGATAGAGACAATAACAAACACAAACACACACACAAATTACAAGCTTTCACAACCCACGGTTGCTTCATCAGGAAAGAGGGAAAGAGAGGGAAAGATGAAAGGATGTGGGTGTTAAGGGAGAGGGTAAGGAGTCATTCCAATCCTGGGAGCGGAAAGATTTACCTTGAGGGGAAAAAGGGACAGATATACACTCACACACACACACATATCCATCCGCACATATACAGACACAAGCAGCCCTGCCTTTAATGGGATAGGCAATGCTTGTGACTGGTCTGGAGTAGGTGGCGGTGAAAGTATGTCTGGGGCAGTTCGTGCATCCAGGTCTGTTACAGGGACATGAGCCATGAGGCAAGGGGTTGAAAGCAGGGTTGGGTAGGGATGGATAAGAGTAGTGTCTAGTTTCAATGTTTGGTGGACTACCACCAAGGCTCCACAACTGTTGTTTTGAACTGCAAGGATTACCTGGCAGAAGGACTCCATCACCTGTCAGAATCATCCACCTACAAACCCTGCCACAGTGACCCCATTCCAGAAATCCAGCAAGATCTACAGTCTATCATCAAATCCTTAGGCCCATCCCAGAACCTCTTCCCAGAGTTCATCTCTCTCTCTTCACCCTTACCACTTCTTGGACTCCTACATTCTACATGCCTCCTAAAGTCCATAAAGACAACCACCCAGGATGACCCATTGAGGCAGGTTCCTATGTCCGCACTGAGAGAATCTCTGCTCTCATACTCCAACACCTTCAACCTATTACCCACAACCTACTCTCCTAAATAAAAAATACCAATCATTTCCTCCATTGACACTCCACGGTTCCTGTTCCTTTACCACATAGTGCCTTGCTCGTCATTACTGTTGCAACCTCCCTTTACACTAACATCTCTACTGCCATGGCCTTACTGCTATTGAACACTACCTTTCCCAGTGCCCGACAGATTCCAAACCTACAACCTCCTTCCTAGTCGCCATGACCAACTATATCCTCATCCACAATTACATCTGTTTTGGAGGCATTACCTACAAACAAACCCAGTGTACAGCTATGGGCACCTGCAAGGCACCATCCATTTCATGAGCCATCCAGAAGAATCCTTAAAAACCCAGAATCTCAAACCCCTCACCTTGTTCAGATTCATTGATGACATCTTCGTAATCTTGATCGAGGCAGAGGAAACCCTACGTCAACAGCTTCTCCCCTATTCACTTCACCTAGTCCTCCTCAATTGAACAAGCCACCTTCCTCAGTGTTGAGCTCCACCTGAAACACAACTACATAAGTACCTCCATTCATATCAAAACTACCAGCCACCAGCAATAACTCCACTTCGACAGCACTCCCACATTCCATACCAACAAGCCCTTCCATACAGCCTAGCCACATGTGGCTGTCACATCTGTAGTGGCAAGTGGTCCTTCTTGAAATATACCAAGGGTCTTCCTGAGGCCTTCACAGACTAATTACCCTTCCAACCTTGTACAAAAAGGGATCTCCCATGCCTTATCTTTTGAGTCACTCACTAACTCCTAAAGTCCTAACATCCAGCCACAAAGGAGCATTCCCCTCGTGACTCAGTACCATACAGGACTTGAGTAACTGAATCACGTTCTTTGCAGGGGTTTCACTACCTATTGTCATGCCCTGAAATGAGGAATGTCCTACACACTATCCTTCCACAAACCCCATTGTGGTATTCTGCCATCCAATGAATCTACACAATATCATCATCTGTTCCTATACAAGTCCTGCTCCGAAACCCTTGCCTCATGCTTCATATTCCTATAACAGACCTAGATGCAACACCTGTCCCATACATCCACCCACCACCACCTACTCCAGACTGGTCACAAGCATCACCTATCCCATCAACAGCAGGGCTACCTGTGAAACCAGTCATGTGATCTACAAGCTAACCTGCAACCACTTTGCTGCATTTTACATGTACATGACAACCAACAAGCTGTCTGTCTGCATGAATGGCCACCGACAGACTGAGATCAAGAAATAGGTGGTTGAACTGGATGCTTAGCATGCCACACAACTTGCTGTTCTTCATAACAATGACTGCTTCGCATCCTGTGTCATCTGGATCCTTGCAAACCAATACCAGCATCTCTGAACTGCACAGGTGGGAACTCTCCCTGCAGTATATGCTATGTTCCCATAACCCTCCTGGCCTCAACCTTCATTAGTCATTGTCCTTATCCATTTACCTCCTCCCTCTTCGCATATCAGCACCACACAGCCTACTACCCCACCAACTCACACACAGTCTTTTTACTTCTCTCCTTTTCCACTAACACCTGTTACTCCCCCTGCCCTCTGTCTAACATCCTAATGGCACCTAGTTGCACTAACACATCCCCACTTCATCCCTGTACACTCCCACAAGCAGCACTTTACTGTCCCACACCCCTACAGTGCTATCCCTCCCCCCTTCCCACCCAGCCTCCTCCTTTCCCCCACCAGTCAGCTGATTCTTCCTTCATGCGCTGCTGCTCTCGGTCTGGCTTCAGTAGCCAGAGAATGTGATCATGTGTGTGTGAGTTACATTTGTGTGTGTGTGTGTGTGTGTTTTTCTGACATATGCCTAGTTGGCTGAAAGTTTAGTTTCTGACAGTCTTTTTGTTGTACCTATCCACAACTCAGCACCTCCACTATATGATGAGTAGCAACTATCCTTTCCATAATATTTTAAACTTAAAGAAACAAAAGATATTGGCAATCTGATGTCTTTCACACTGAGGATATGATCTGTTCTTGTTCTTGATACATGGGATGTGCAACACAAAAACTAGATCTAACCAGTTAGATAAAATTGAACTGAAAGACTTAAGCATTTTAAGTTTTCATTAAAGTTATTCATGGATTCCTCAAATAAAACGTTTTTGTGTGTTCTGCTGAATGGTGCAAAAGCAAAATAATTATATGATAATGACTTAATTTATGCTGCTCAGCAGTATGCGGTATCAGCTTGATTCAACAGTTCATAAAAATGGGGAGGAATAAAATTTTTTTCTGTTATTATTAGAATATGTAGAAAGTTCACCACCTACTATACTGCATAAGGTTCATCTTACAATAGTTGGGTAGACATGCACAATGGAGATTGGAGGCATACCATGCAACAGCCTCAAATGATTATTAAAAATGGTGATCAACATCCTTTACTGTCAATACATTGCCTCTTCCTGAAAACTACTATCACAGTAATTGCAAAAGGAGTGTGCATGAACAGTGTTTGATAACTGTTGTACTGAAATGACTGTATGGCATTTTTGGCCAGGAGATCCCATCTGATGTTATTCAGCTGTCTAGTGCAAGTCTCTATATTTGATGCCACTTCAGAAATTTGGGCAACCATTTTAAGCAAGAAGAAAATTAAAAATAATGATTTAAAAAACTAAAATGTTCTAATCCAGTTCTTTCTCATTTTCATCAAAATTGGCTTGCTGTAATAATCACTGTCATCTAGAAATATGACAACAAAAATTCAGGTATACATCCCAATATTGCAAGCTGAAGATGAAGAGGCAGAGAAATTAAATGAGCCTATTGAATGGCTAATTCAGCATGTAAAGGGAGATGAAAATCTGATTGTCATGGGGGACTGGAATGTGATTGTACAGAAAGGAGTAGAAGAAAGGGTTATGGGAGAAAATGCGCTTGGTGCTAGGAATGGGGAAGGAGAAAGATTAACTGAGTTCTGAAACAAAATTTCAGCTAATAATAGTGAATACTCTGTTCAAGAATCACAAGAGTAGGATGAATACTTGCAAAAGGCCAGGAGATACAGGAAGATTTCAGTTAGATCACATCATGGCCAGGCACAGATTCCAAAATCAGAAACTATACTAGATTGTAAGATATATTCAGTAGCAGACATAGACACAGATCACAATTTAGTGGTGATGAAGAGTAGGCTGAAGTGTAAGAGACTAGTCCAGAAGAATCTATGCACAAAGAAGTGGTATACAGAAGTACTAGGGAGCTAAGAGACATGTTTAAGCTCTCTGAAACTATAAATACTCCAATAATGAACATCTCTAAAAAGGGTAATCACAGAAGCTGATAAGAAAAATACAGTTACAAAGAAGGTAACTACAAAGAAACCATAGGTATAATAAGAAATACTTCAGTTGATTGATGAAAGAAGGAAAACAAAAATGTTCAGGGAAATTCAGAATACAGAAATTCAAGTCACTTAGGAATGAAATAAATAGAGATTGCACAAAAACTGTGAAGAAATTGAAAAACAAATGATTGTCAGATGGACTGACTCAGCAAACAGAAAAGTGAAAACAACTTTTGGTGAAGTTAGAAGTAAGGGTGGTAACATGGAGAGTGCTATGGAAATCCGCTGTTAAATGCAGAGAAGAGAGCAGACATGGAAAGAGTACATTAAAGGCTTGTAGAAGAGGGAAGATTTGTCTGATGATGTGATAGAAGAAAAAGCAGGAGTCATTTAGGAAGAAAGAGGGGATCCAGTACTCCAAAATTAAAAAGAGCTCTGAAAGACTTCAGATCAAAGAAGGTAGAAGGGATAGATAACTTCCATCAGAATTTCTAAAATCACTGGAGAAAGTGGCAACAAAATTGCTATTCACGTCAGTCTGTAGAATGTACGTTTCTTGTTAACAATATTAGCTTATTCCCAAGAATAAGCATCTTTCCCTCAGTTAATACTTGGCAGAAATCAAACCTGCATTTGGATCAGACTTCCTTAACTCTTGTGCTGAAAGGTGTGCAGTATACAGCTGCATCCATTTTCAATAATTTACCACTAGAATTCAAAAATCTTAGCAGTAATCCACATGCTTTCAAATCTAAACTGAAGAGTTTCCTCACAGGTCATTCCTTCTATTCTGTCAACGAGTTCCTTGAAAAATTAAGCTGATTTTTGTTGTATTGTTGATTGTGTTTACTTAAAACTTATGGTTTGACTTTTTTGGGTTCATAAAAATTTTATTTTTATCTGTTGCTACTTTTATGTTGTAATTTCATGTACTGACATGTTCCACGACCTTGGAGATTGCTCTTCAATTTGGTCCTATGGAACTTGGCGTGTAAATAAATAAAATAAATAAATGGAATCAAGACTAAAGAAAGTTCGGGACACGTCCATAGGAATTGTCAACCTGGAAAAGGCATTAGACAGTGTCAAATGGTGCAAGGTATTCAAAATTCTGAGAAAAATAGGGGTAATCTATAGGGAAAGATGGACAATATACAAAATGTACAAGAGCCAAGAGGAAGCAACAAGCTGAAAGACCACAAATGAAGTTCTTGTATTAAAAGTAGTGCAAGACTGGGATGCAGTTGTTTGCCCTTACATTCAATCTGCACATCAAAGAAGTAGTGATGGAAATAAAAGAAAGGTTCAAGAGTGGAATTAAAATTCCAGATGAAAGGATATCAATGATCAGATTCAACGATGACATTGCCATGCTCAGTGAAAGTGAAGAAAAATTATGGGATCTGCTGAATGGAATGAGCCATCCAATGAGTTCAGAATGTGTATTACAAGTAAATCAGAGAAAGATGAAAGTAATGAGAAGTAGCAAAAGTGAAAAGAGTGAAAAACTTAACATCAGGATTGGTGATCACTAAGTAGATGTAGCATTCTGCTACCTAGACAACAAAACTACCCATGATGGTTGGAGCAAGGAGGACATCAAAATCAGACTAGTATTGGCAAAAAGGACATTTGTGGCCAAGAGAAGCCTACTTGTATCAAATATGGGCCTTAATTTCATGAAAAAATTTCTGAGAATTTACATTTGGAGGACAGCATTGTATGGCAGTGAAATATGGACTATGGGAAAACCAGAAAAGTCGAAGCGTTTGAGATGTTGTGCTAAAGAAGAATGTTGAAAGTTAGGTCAACTGATAAGGTAAGGAATGAGGAGGTTCTCCACAGAATCAGCAAGGAAAGGAATGTATGAGAAACACTGACAAGAAGAATAGACAGAATGGTAGGACATCTGTTAAGACAACACGGAATAACTTCCATGGTACTAGAGGGAGCTCTATAGGGTAGAAACTGTAGTGGAAGACAGAGATTGGAATACATTCAACAAATAATTGAGGACGTAGGTTGTAAGTGCTGCCCTGATACTCTGAGATGAAGAGGTTGGCACAGGAGAGGAATACATGGCAAGCCACAACAAACCAGAAGAATTCAAAAGAAGCCTGTGTCCTCATTTGCATCTCCAGAATGTCTCTGACATTCTTATGTTTATTTACTTTATTTACTCATTTATTTCTTTTGCTTTTTTTTTAAACTTAATTTAACAATTATCTGTAATCCACATTTTAGTAAAAGAAGGACATAAAATGTAGAGTACTACAAAACTGACATGTTTCAAAGGACTTGATAGCCTAAACAGAATGACTTGATGTTTTACTTTTTAATGATATTGTTTTCACTTGAAAACACTTTTCACATCCAACATTTTTTATTTGATGAGAGTCAAGAAAAATTCAGAACGTCAGTGAGACCTCTGAAATTGTGTTTCTTTAAGCAACTCCTGAATGTTTGGCTCAAACTACTTAAAGCACATCTAAGATCACTCTCCATGTCCAAGTGACTGTGTTGTTTGGTTTTCATGGTGGCTAGTATTGAGAATGTGGTCTTACATAAGTATATAGAAAAGAACTGTATGAGGACTGTTAAAATTTTGTTTTCCTCTTCTAGATAAATAATAAAGAAACTGGCCACAAATTCTTCAAACTCCATTTGTTCAAACTGTTCTTCTCACTAATTAGCACTGCCAGTCTTCTAAAGTTAAATGAGAAAAATAAAATTTGAACTCTTCTTGGAGCAAATTACAGGTGTTCACTGACGATAACTCTCCACTCATTGACATTGTACTGTTGTCTGTCTATAAATTAACTGAATTGAGGGAATGATGAAAAAGTTACTTATGGGAGCATGAAAATGATGCTTCCATAATTGTGTCTTTTCCTAGACGGCCCTTATTGCACCATCGGCATTCATTATTATGGTGTTTCTACTTTTTAGTTTCAAATTCAGATTATTCAGAGTTTCAAAGAAGTTTTCACGGTATGTTAGGGAAAATATAAAGTTGTAATCAGTGAATGAATGATTAAGCTTAGCTTTCTCTTGACTAAAAATAAGTAGTTGTACCTCCAATTTTGATTAATACATCCTGCTAAGCATATTTTCCTTCAAAAGCCAATGGACTTAAGGTAGAAAGATTAAAGATTGGTGTCCAGCACTGAGATCATTACACAGGGCTCAGAAAAATGAGTATTTACCAACCTGACTTAATTTTATTAACTGCTCTGATAACTACTTTTGGTGCCGTACTCAAATTCTCAGGCAAAGTTTTAGAAGCCAGGGCTTGTCTGTGGATCACACAGTGAGACAAATAGGTTTGGGCTTTTTCTTCCTGTGGCAATACTTTGAAAGCCAGAATGTGAACCTAACATGGCTAGTGCTCCATCAGTACAAATTCCCACATCTCTGCTCCAAGATAAAAAATTTTCAACCTTTTCAGTCAAAAATTCACTAATAGCAGAAACTACATCATAACCTTTCAATATTTTTTCCAATTTTTTAGAAAACATTATTTCTTCCATTATTTTCTTCATGTCCACAAATCAGCAGTATACTATTAAATGACATTGTTGTACTATATCAGTATAATCATTATACTAAATAAATAAATAAATAAACAGAGACATTTCCAGTCTTTTAAATAGCTCTTCTTTCACATTCATAGTCATTTATTCACATCCTACTTTGCACAGTGTTGTTTGAAAGAGGTATCTTGTCCATTTGTTGCTATCTTTACCAAAAACAATTATCACTGCTTTAAGAATGGAAGATTTGATTAACATCTCATAAATGGGACGATTTTTTTTTGTTTTTTTTTTTTGTTATTAAGAGAGAAACTTCCTGTAATGCTTCAATAACTTTCTCATTTTCCTACTGAAAGATCTGAGTAGAGTCCAGTTTCATGTGATATAAAGAATTTTCTTTTTCCTACAGAAAAACTCTTTTGGTTTATTTTTTAACACCAGATGAGCTGTTGTTATATGACACTGCAGATGCACAGGCTGCAATGAATTGTTACTGAGCACATTATAACACACATCACACTGTGACAGTTGGACACTGTCTTCTTCAATAAATGTGAATCTGTTCTTAATATATTCTTCATTAAATGATCTTCTTTTAACAAACATTTGCACTCAACCTACAAGACCAATGAAAATACTTGTGGCATTGATAGGTCACATCGACCACACAAATTACAATCTTCGGAACATTAACCGCTCTGACGAGCTTCCATGTTTAATTCAGTCTGCCTTTGTACTTCATGCAGTGTTCATGTGTATCAGTCTTTATGGTAAAATATATGTGTATACAGAAAACTTGGGTACTGTTTATTACGTATATTATGATCTGTATCCAGAATCCCATATTGGTAACCCCGGACAAAGAATTCTACGTCTTCCACGATGGCCGTGCCGGTTGTATAGAATCAACAGATTTCACATCCAATGCCATGGCTACATCACTGAACATTCTTTATGATGATTTGGAGGCCCAGTTCTTACGACCAAGCCAACACAACCCTCGCCCGTCGGTTATTTTGCAGCTAACGGACAATGATCTATGGTCTTCGACGAGGATAACCTCTACTTTAGCAACCTCACAATGACCAAGTGTTATGCAGTTACCTCAGATTATGGACTCAAGTTTTGTTTCATCGGATTCGGCACAATAATAAGTGAAAAGTGAAGTGGACACTCTACTAAATAGTGTGACGATCGATCGTTCATATGAAGTTCACAGGGACCGAAAGTTGCACACGTGCTTTGATCCTCTATGCGCCATGACATTGGTTACAGTAGTCCCATGTGCAACACCATTTGTGCAAAACAGACACGCAGTCAACTATTATCAAGCTATGCCAGCCTCACCTTCCTCAGAAATCAGTAACAGACATTTTTATGCTTCCAGTTCGCCAGAACAAACCACCGGATCAGCGGCCCAGTTTCATGACCACGTGGGTACGAGTCCATTCAACATAGCCTCTTCACCCAGCAATGCTGTACTATGACAGTGTGACCGCCAACAGGTTTCACCAGAGTTTTATGGTCCTACCACGAAGGGTGCGGGGCCAGTGTGCTCAGAAAACTCTCGTTGTTGCACTTTAAGCTCCAGGCAACCACCCCCCTCCCCCCCCCCCATCCCCCCTCGCTCACTGGGGGCCTAGATTCTGACCATACAACTGCTCGCTCCTTCCGCAGTACTGTCTGCGTCTGCTGTGCCGTTGTTTCCAAGTTGGACAATGTCAGTGCTATTCCTGCAATTTCCGGTCCAGTTTATGGCCCCTCATTATGTGCCACTCACCCGTTAACTTCCACAATACTGACCATGCCTGCCTCATCAAGTTTTCAGGCATCTCCAGAGACATTACAACCAGCCAATGTTCTAAACGCGTGTGCTAGTAACATTTCCGCTCTGGTGATGCTGGATCCGAGCATGAACTCTTGTGCAGTGGGACCGTAGGCCTTCCAAGACACTCCGAACAACCTTCAACTCCACCTCAATGCCGCATACCCAAGCTACCTCCCCTATATGAGGAAAATCCAGTTTCATGGTTTGCACTGGTGGAGCGCCTCTTCGAGCTGCATCAAGTGACTGATGACAACTCCAAGTTCCTATGTTTGGTCACACCCCTTCACGACCACTCGGATTTAATTTGTGATCTTCTTCTTTTGCCTCCACTGCCACCAAAGTACGAGTTCACCAAGAAAACGATACTGGACTGACTTGCCTGCTTGCCACAGGAATTGATAATCAAGATTCTGCATGAGGAGCACCTGGGGGACCGCACCCCGTCACAACTTCGGTGCCACCTCAGGTTACTCGTGAGTGAGCACATGATGTCAGACGTCACCCTGTGGGCAGTATGGTCTGCCAAGTTACCTACTGGCCTAAAGATACACCTACTGCCACACTCTTTTGAGTCTACCGGTTCTGGCCTACGCATTGCAGATCAGCTGTATGTGCTCCTGCACCAGAAACACCCAGCTCATCCACCATCACTCTGTGACACTACACTTGCTGTTTACCAGCCGTCGGCAGGCAGGGCCAGGGCCCGTTCTGCTTCCACAGCTTCTACACCACCAGGCAGTACTCGTTTGCTCTCTCCTCTTTCCGAGCACTCAAGAATCACCCACATTCCATACATCCCAGTTTATGTCCCAGAACAGATAAATGAGGACAAGCCTCCCTCGCTATTACAGTCACCGCCACTGCCACATTCGGCCCATCTGTACTGTTGATACCAAAAAATTTTTGGGGCTGAGGCCAAGAAGTGCAGGTTACCTTGCCAACACCCAAACGTTGATCACAGGAACTAAGTGTCACTGAATCCTGCAGGGAACTTCACAGGTGTCCCCTAACATTGCACTCCATCCACTCGTCCACTAGGCTGAGCGGTCATTTATGTGTGACAGATATTTTGTCACAGTTTGTCTACCTAATTGACATTGGAGCTGATGTGTCTATCATACTTCAATCATTGACTCCTACCGACTTTTCACCAATGATGTCTCTCCTACGAGCTGTCAACACATCAACATTACGAACTGTCGGTTCTGTGAAAGTGATGGTGCACCTATCCCCTTCTCTGCATTTCCCGTGAACCTTCTACATAGCCGACTTCAACAAACCAATTCTCGGAATGGATTATTTTGTCCCATTACAAGCTCTCGCCGAATGTAGTCCAGTGTTCAGTGTTACACTACCTGTCTAACACTCAGATACTGTGCTCTGGCACCCATTCTCCTCGTTCCATTTCTGCCGCAACATGGGATTTAGTTCACGAGTGTTCCACTCTTGTGGGCAATATTGTAACCTGCATCACTAACACACTTTCAGAATACAACTCAGCAGTGCACCTCCACTGGGAGAACAACGAGCTGAAACAATGCATTGCTCACACTTAACAATGAGCTTGCTGTGGCCCGCACCTCACAGTTGAAACTGCAATCTGCAGTTCCTTTACTAGATCGAATTTCATCACCAAGCATCAGTTTGAACACTCATCAGGTTAGTTCAAAAACATTTATTGCATGTGACAAATCACGTTCAGTGACCTCCGCACTGCCCAAGTGCCCACTACACGCCGCGCCTCATGTTTCAAACAGTGTGTCTAATAACAGTCACTCGCACAGCACGACCACTCCCACTATGCAGGCAGCCGCTCCGCTTGTTGATAAACATTCCCCCTCTCCCGTGCACCAGCCAAGCAACTCGGTGGCCATCGCTGTCCCTCGCATGATGCCAGCACATCTCTTGCCTGCACCGGTTGCCCAAGGCAAAGTTAACAACAGACGCCTGCACCGGTTGCCCAAGGCAAAGTTAACAACAGACAGTCACTGCCCACCCCAATCCGCTCTGTGCTGTGCACACAGCTGACTTCTACAAACAAGCACATGCCATGCTTGCATAATGGCATGTGACTTTTGTGCTGCCTTTTCCCACTCTTGCCGGCCAAAGTGGCCGTACGGTTCTAGGCACTGCAGTCTGGAACTGCGAGACCGCCACGGTCGCAGGTTCGAATGCTGCCTTGGGCATGGATGTGTGTGATGTCCTTAGGTTAGTTAGGTTTAACTAGTTCTAAGTTCTAGGGGACTAATGACCTCAGAAGTTGAGTCCCATGGTGCCTCAGAGCCATTTGAACAATTTTTTTTCCACTCTTGCTAATGGATATGCCTGATCGTGCCCCAATTGTTCCAAAACTCGATGTCAGAACATTACTCTGCCTCGTGTGCAGTTGTCAGTTTCTTCTGTCACTGACTGGATGACACACAAGATAATTACCACTGCTGGCCCTCCTATTAGACACAAGGCTAGACGCCTCAACTCCATTAAGTTGGTATGGCTCGACAGCAAATTAATCAACTTCTGGAGGCAGGCATCCTACAGCCATCGGACAGCAACTGGTCTTCAC
This sequence comes from Schistocerca nitens, assembly GCF_023898315.1. Taxonomy (NCBI): domain Eukaryota; kingdom Metazoa; phylum Arthropoda; class Insecta; order Orthoptera; family Acrididae; genus Schistocerca; species Schistocerca nitens. Next base: position 772,275,254 of record NC_064615.1, read on the forward strand.
CAATTCACCCCATCACCAAACACGACGGTTCTTTTCGAATTTGTGATGATTACAGACGTTTAAATGCTCGCAATGTCATGGAGAATTACCCTGTGCCAAACATAAATGATTTCACTCATATGTTATCGGGCACCACAATCTTCAGTGTGATTGACTTCATACATGCTTATCACCAGATTCCCATAGTGCTGGAAGACATTACAAAGACTGTGATCATCACACCACTCAGTTTGTTCCTCTATAACTTCATGATATTTTGGTTTAAAGAATGCAGCACAAATGTGGCAACGTTTCATTGACTCCATTTTATGACAATTCGAGTTCTGCTTCACATACCTGGATGACACACTCATTTTCAGCAAATCAACTGAAGACCATGAAGATCATTAATTCCAGGTCCTCCAGACTTTGGCATTCAATGGTGTCAAGGACAACAAAGAAAAATTCTAATTGTGTCAGTCTTCCGTGACATTTCTGGGTTACACTGTCTCTGCAGATGGAATACAGCCTCCCAAATCCTGCGTGCAGGCTATAACATCATTACCACCCCCAATTACGTACAAAGAACTCAGATGTTTCCTAAGTACTATAAATTACTACCACCATCATCTACCTTCTGCCGCTGCCATGCAGGCCCTGCTGACAGACTCGCTCTCTGGCAAACAAACTTCAGGCGTTAAACCAGTCTGTTGGACTAGAGGATTTCAGGGCTCTTAAAACATCACACTCACCCTCCCTGATCTGTCTGCCGATTTGTTTATCACTACAGATGCCAGCAACATCACAGTCGGGGCAGTATTAAAACAGAGCAAAGGCGACATGGTTTCACCACTTCATTTCTTCTCCAAGAAACTGTCTACAGATCAGAAGAAATATTCCACTTTTGAAAGCTTCTGGCAGAGTACGAGGCTGTCAAACATTTCCACACTGACATCGAGGGCCGTCCTTCATTCTTACTGATCACAACCCCCCCCCCCCCCCCCCTCCCCTGATGCTTCCGCTACTTCGACCTGGTCTCTCAATTTACTACAGACGTATGCTACATCAAAGGCATGGAGAACATCCCCGCTGATTTCCTCTCGTGGATCAATGCCATTTCAAGTATTGTCGACTTATCTGATCTTGCCACTCTACAGGCTATGGGCGAGGACACTCAGGGTCTGCTCACAGATCTGCAGTCTTTACTCGTGTTTACCAAGGCTACAAGGCTAAGTTCCCTGACATTTCGGATGAACTGTGTTGCGACTCTTCTACGGGCAGTCTGTGGCCTTTGCTCCAACCCAAGCTGTACCGACAGGTTTTCAACGCCTTGCATAATCTCGCCCACCCTGGCGTCCGAGCCACCACTCACTCGTCACTGAGCATTTTGTGTGGAATGATGTGAAACGGGACTGTCAAATATGGGAATGCAGCTGCATTTCCTGTCAATGAAACAAAATAGGACGTCACACCTCTCCACCACTCAGCAAGTTTGACATCCCTAGTGGACATTTCTGTCATGTACATATCAACCTTATTGGTCCCCTGCCTCCGTCAGAGGGCCACAGGTATGTCCTGCCCACAATAGACCGAATGTCTCATTGGGTGGAAGCCGTCCCCTTACCCAACATCACAGCAGAAACTGTGGCCAAAGAATTCGTTTCTTCTTGGATCACTAGATTCGGCTGCCCATCCACCATCACAACCGACCAGGGTCAATGGTTCGAATCTGCACTTTTTACGATTCTCTTTAATCTTTGCGGTATTAGAAAGATCCATATGACAGCTTACCACCCGCAAAGCAACGGGTTGGTGGAATGATGGCAACGGACCCTTAAAACTGCACTCAGGTGCCAAGACTGTCTCTGGTCTGAGGCACTTCCTTGGGTGTTCTACAATTAAACCAGGTTTACATGGGACGATTTCTGAATTCGTTTTTGGCGAAAACCTGGATTTACCTGGAGAGCTAATTCTCCCCCAAGATCCCAGGGATTCCACCTCCTTCCCAGACTTTATCAGAAGGATGCATGTACACTTTAGAACCACCTGGCTACACCCACCTGTCAGCCATTCCCCACCTGACACGTATGTGCTGATCACACTCAGAACTTGCTCACATGTTGTCAGACAATCCTTACAACCCCTTACCTTGGCCCCTTCGAAGTACTTCAGAGGGCGAGACGACATTCGACATTATGATAAAAGATTGCCCGCAAGCCGTTTGTCTACACAGGCTCAAGCCTGCCTTTGTAGACTCCAACACCCCTCTGCCATCCCAGTCGGACTGCCCAAGCACATGTTCTTTTGAAGAATCTGCTAACGAATCTGTTCAACCTATGGTTCGGTTTTCTCCGTCCAATGAGTCACCAACTCTGTTCGCGGGTTCTTCAGGCATGTCATCATCATCCACATTCACAGGTTTTGAAGACATTTCAGGTACTAGAGACGCAGATGCCCCATCCTTCGTTTTGCGCTGCAGTGTACCACCTGACCGCATTGATGACATGCCGATTATGGTGTTAGATAATCATGTGCTTGTACTGCTCACTGACAGCACAGACCCAACCCTCACTGAGGAACTCAACGTCAAGATAGTGCACAGCTTCTCCCTCCCACAAGAGTGCGACCTGTCATACGTTCAAGCTTTCATTTCTTCCGACGGCTCAGTATGCATTCGGGGAAGGCAAGTTCACATGCCGCCTCCTCTCCTATACCGCTACTCCCGAGATGATAGGCTGTAATCTGTACTTTGGAGGGGGGGGGGGGTGTCTGTGTGGCATTGATAGGTCACATCAGCCACAGAAATTACAATCTTTGGAACATTAACTGCTCTGACGAGCCACCATGTTTAATTCAGTCTGCCTTTGTACTTCATGCAGTGTTCATGTGTATCAGTCTTTATGGTAAAATATATGTGTACATACAAAACTTTGGAACTTTGTATTACATATATTATGATCTGTATCCAGAATCCCATATACTATTTATTTTTAGAGCATACAACAGGCATAACACTGAGTTAAGAATGCAGAACACCGGCTGAAGAATGTTTTGTGTCAGCAGTAACTTGGTGACATGGGAAGCAAATCTGATGATGTCAGTTCCATAAAAAAGCACTCCTAACAGTAACAATAAAATAAAATTTTGGCTTGTCTGACCATATGTTTCCTGCTTTCTTCTGAGCTGCCTGCAATCATTCCTCCTCCCTCCCCAACCCCCTAAAAATTCTTTATGCCTTCCCAGCAGGGGTACACCCCCATGTTGTGAAGCACTGCTGTAGATAATAAACTTTACCTCCTTTGGAAGCGGTTGTAGAGATACTGTGGACCAGATATGTTGGCTTCAGACTCCTTTTGCTCCACTGCGTAGCCAGTGTCTGTCTGAAAAGTTACTTAAAAGACCAACTACCACTGAATGAGTTCAGACTCTTTTTTGCTGTATGTGTATTCAGTTCCAATACAATGAGTACATTGCATTTTTACAGTTGCTTACTATCCCAAGTTATACAACATTAGCCTTTTTCAACATATGTTGTGTATCAGGGCTGCTAATGAACAGCTGACTTTTTCTTCCTCGAGTCGTCAACAGGAAAGTCTCCAGCTCCTGGGTTTCCATAGGATGGAGTGTACCGCCTAGGTGAGATTTAAGTGGCATGGAATAATCACTTGCTGCATCAAGGGCAGCAACATGCTGTAATATTTTCATGATATTCAATTTTGCAGATATGCTGAGTGTGCCCCAAGCACACAGTATATGTACAAAGGAAACAAAAATTCTGCACACAGAATGTGGAACATGACTATTAAACTAAAAAAGAAAATTCATCTTATAAATCCTCCCCACTCAGCCACACCACCTTCTAAATAATTGACCACAAAATCTGCTTTTTCAAATCCTCGCACCATCTGGGGAACAACCTAGAGAATACCCTTACAAAGTAAGTGTGGTGCAACTCCACATCTGGTTTAAATTTCCAGAATTATTTGACTAATATTAGTAATTCTTCAAGCAGTTCTGCTGACAATCCATCACTGCTGCTAGCTTTCCTTCTCTTTAATTCCTCTTTTGTCTTTTCAAATTCTCAAAAATTTTCCAAAATATCCCTTCATGCTTTTCCAAATCTTATGCAGAATGTGGTGTACCAAGAGTCAAATCTACTTTGCCTTGTGCCTTTTGATCAATTATCTCCTACATTCTCACTTTCATGTTATTGAAGAGAGATCCTGTGTCAGCCTTCACCTCATTGTTCTAACATATCTAATTTCCCCTGTGTGTCTGAGATTTGTTCATGATTTTTTTTTAAACTCCCATTTGTTAAACTTTTTCATTCCTTAATTACATCTGACTGAAACTCCTTAGTTAACCCAGTTACTGTTGTTTGTAAGTTAGAAATCGAAGTATGCATTTCTTTTTTCTCTTCTCTAGATCCCTTTATATGTTTTTTTCTAAATTTGCAGACATTGCAGATAATTCTGCTCTAAGGTCTACCCAGTTTGTATCAACTTTAGTAGACAATTCTGTTCTAAGATTTAGCTGTTGGTATTTAATGTGTCGATTGCTTTATTGAATTTCTTCTACAGATTGCAACATACTTTGGATGACTATGGGCGAAACCAAGCTATAACAGATCTACTGACTCAGCATTGACCTTACACTGCATCACACTATTAAAATTTATTGGACAATTGTACTCCTAATTATCTCATCCATAAACCACAACACTGCAATCAGATGGAAAAACAAGTATGAAACCACAGCTCACCACAGGTTTGTTATGATCTTGCTGATTAACACCATGCAAGACATGCTAGTGCAACACAGTGGGTTAACTGCTATGCTGCTATTGCTGCTGCTGCTGCTGTCACCAGCAAACAGTTGATCAGACCATACTCAGCTGCCATACTTTGACACAGAACCACAGACATGCAGACACAAATCTTCTCAACAATAGATTTAATACTCTCCTCTGATTCTCAGCTATTGTTGTGGGCATTAATATTTATGCTTAAACTGTTTGACCTCTTATGAATTTTCCGTTTCAACTGCAATGCCAATAATAACCCAAGCACTGAGTAATTGAAGTTGACCAACTGCTATGAACAACAGCTGCAAATTCTGGAGAAAATTTTCTTGATAAGGCAACAATTTTCTTTTAATGTTGACTTCTTCTTGTCTTCTCAACTGATTGTTATTACTTGCTAACATAGAAATGTCCAATTGTCTCAGTGTGGATGATCAACATGCAATGTTTCATGCATCTGTAGCAGTCCATCTGCACGTATATTTTAGTTTTCGAAGATAATAAACTTTACCTTCTTGCACTTGGAAGCGGTTACAGAAGTACATTGGTCCAGGGATCTTAGCTTCAGATTCCTCTTCTTCCACTGTGATGATTGGTTCTGCCTGAAATGACTTAAAATACCAGCTACTACTGAATGATTTTGGACTCTTCTTCTTTGAAATATGTTTATTAAGTTCCTGTTATGAGTACATTGCATTTTCACAGCTGTTTAAAACCCCAAGTTATACAACATTAGCCTTTCACAATTTCTCTTGTATATCAGGGCTGGCTGTTAACCAATGACTAACCCCTACAATTCTTAGGGGTTCTATACATTGGAGCGTATCTCCTAGGTGGAACATATGTGATATGGAGTAATCACTCACTGCAGCAAGTGCCAAAATGCACCATAATATAACTACATGTTGCCCCATTTTGCACATGCACTGTATTCATCCTGGCACAAGGTGCACACACACACACACTCACACACACACACACACACACACACACACACACACACGCATGACTCACAAATGTCTACTACAATAAAAAAAGAAAATTTAAATTTCTGTTGAGAATCAAGAATATCATTTGTCAGATTGAAAGAGCCAGATTGAAAGACCAAGCTATAACACATGGCTTTAAGCCAAAGTGATCTATTATACCTTAGTTCCCAATAGAGGTATCAGTATGATGGAGGAAATGAAAATTGGAAACATTGCAGAACCAGGGCTTCAGAGGTTATGAGCTGTGGCAGAGATACTGGTCTCTCCAGTTTCATGATTCAAATGCAATGTTGGTGAGTGCCAAATTGAGGAGAGGTCATCAGATAGATTGCAATATCCACAAAGTGTACAAGCATCAGGCAAAGAAAAGGCAGATTTGTAGAAAACAGAATTCATGAATGGGCCTCATGGCAGGTACACAGGAATTATAGCTGGTGGAAGTGTCAAATGAGTGTGATATAGCCTTAGCCTGTCAAAATGTATGACTACAGTATGATCTGCTAATTACACCTCAGCATCCACATTGACACAAGCACTGAGAACTTTTATGGGCCCCATAAGATGGGGAAAATTTCTTTGTTTTGACTGCAGGAGTTCTTAGTGAGGCTCAGCCAACTGCTGGTAGGGTAGCAATGTGGTATCTTTGCTATCCATCTTTACCTGCTTAGCAATTGCTAAGTTTAGTGGGAGCTCATCTTTCTTCTGTACCTGTCTTCATAAGGAGTATCACAGTTGATTCATGTATGTGATTGTTACAGGCATACACATAGTACAGTGAGCACTTATCAGAATTATTGTGAGTTTTGTTAGCATAATAAGAAATTTTTATATTGTCTTGTGGAGATGCTGATATCTGCCATTTGTTTTAGGATGAAAATTGGTAGTTCATTTCTTTATTGTTGAAAGCTTGCAAATTTGCACAGATAAGGAAGTCATGAAATTTGTCCCTTGGTCCGTGAGAATCACATCAAGTCTTCCAAAAGATATAACCAGATGAGTGACAAAAGCATCTGCCACTGTTTCCACTGTCATATTAGCAATACTGGAATCAGAACTAGATAATGACAAAAATTATTGATAAATGACAAAATGTATTTATATTCTTATGTTATTTGTGAAAATGGTCCTAGAATGTCCAAAGCTGCTAACTAAAAAGGTGTGGAGGTCTCACTTAAGAGTTTGCCACTGGATTCAGAGTCCAGCCTATTGTGCTCTCTTTGCTCAAGGAATGCAAGTGTGAATGTAATCTTCAATGTCACATTTTCATTCTTTTCACCACTTTTAGTTGCTATTCATCGATTTCTTGCCTATTTGCCACTACAAAAGCTTGGATGGCACTATGTTATAAAATTACACTTGAGCAATTCTGGTGTTAGCAATTGATTTTCTTGTGGAGTTTTACGATACAAAATGCCATCTATTTAGAAAGCGGATAAAAATTCACTTGATGCGTTCCTGAGGGACAATCTCAACTCCTTCCATATTATCACTGTAAGTGTAGAGCAGATGTGGCTTGAATTCAGAGAAATACTATTGACAGCAACTGAGAGATTTATACTGAATAAATCAACAAACAGTGGAGCTTATCCCCTATGGTACACAAAAGAGGTCAAAGTACTGGTCCAGAAACAATGAAAAAATATGCCAAATATAAACAAACATAAAATCCCCAAGATCTTTTACAGAAGCCTGAAATTTAGTGTATACTTCAATGCAAAATGCTTACAATAGTTTCAACAACAAAACTTTCACTCAAAACCTGGCAGAAGATCCAAAGAGATTCTGGTCATATGTGAAGTATGCTAGCAGCAAGACACAATAAATGCCTTCTCTGCATGATAGCAATGAAAATACTATTGATCACTGTGCTGCTAAAGCAGAGTTACTACACACAACCTTCTGAAATTCCTTCATTAGAGAAGATGAAGTAAATATTCCAGAATTCAAATCAAGAACACCTGGCAGCATGAGTAACTTAGAAGTGGATATCCTTGGAGTAGTGAAGAAACTTGAATCATTTAATAAAAGCAAATCTTCCAGTCAAAATTGTATACCAGTTAGGTGCCTTTCAGAGTATGCTGATGCAATAGCTCCTTACCTAACAACCATCTACAACCACTTACTTAAGAAATATCTGTACCAAATACTGGAGGGTTGCACAGGTCACACCAATATTCAAGAAAGGCAATAGGAGTAATCCACTAAATTACAAGCCCATATCATCAATGTCGATATGCAGCAGGATTCTGGAACACAAATTGTGTTCAACCACTACAAAATACCTCAAAGAGAACTGTCTATTGACACATAGTCAACACAGATTTAGATCTTGTGAATCACATCTAGATCTTTACTCGTATGTACTATTGAGTGCTATTTACGAGATTCTGAAATTGATTCCATATTTCTAGATTTCCAGAAGGCTTTGACACCATAACACACAATCAGATTGTAATCAAATTGCTTGCTTATGGAATATCATCTCAGTTATGTGACTAGATTCATGATTTCCTGTCAGGGAAGTCACTGTTCATATTGACTGAGTGAAAATCATCACATAAAATAGAAGTCATTTCTGGCATTTCCCAAGGTAGTGTTACAGGGCCTCTATTTGTATAAATGATTTATCAGACAATCTGAGCAGCCATTTTAGGTTGTTCGTAGATGATGCTGTCATTCATTGTCTAGTAAAGTCATCAGAAGATCAAAAACAATTGCAAATGATTGACCACTGACCCTAAATAATGAAAAGTGTGAGGTCATCCAGATGAGTGCTGAAAGGAATCCATTGAACTTTGGTAACATGATAGATCAATCAAGTCTTAAGACCATAAATTCAACTAAAGACCTAGAAATTACAATTATGAACTATTTAAATTGCAAAGAACACATAGAAAATGTTGCTGGGTAGGTGAACCAAAGACTACATTTAATTTTAGAAAACTCAGAAGATGCAACAGATCTACTGAAGAGATTGCCTATACTATGCTTGTCCATCATCTTTTGGAGTACTGGTGTGTGGTGTGAGATCCTTACCAGATAGGATTAATGGAGTACACTGAGAAAGTTCAAGAAAGGGCAGCACATTTTGTATTATTGAGAAATAGGGGAGAGAGTGTCATGGGCATGATATAGGATTTGGGGTGGACATCATTAAAACAATGGCATACCTCACTGCCATGGGAGCTTCTCACAAAACTTCAACAACCAGTTTTCTTCTCCAAATGTGAAAATATTTCTTTGATGCTGACCTACATAGGGAGAAATGATCATCAAAATAAAATAAGGGAAATCATAGCTGACACAGAAAGATATAGGTCTTTGTTTTTTCTATGTGCCGTTCACTAGTGGAATAATAGAGAAACAGTGTGAAAGTGGTTCAATGAACCATCTGCCAGGCACATATGTATGATTTGCAGAGTACCCATGTAGAAGTAGATGTAGATATAGATCTTCCTACACAAATTCACGAAGAGTAGCTAATTTCTGACATTCTGCATCTTGTTTTTGCATCTCCTGCAATTCAGCAATAAATACCTCATCTGTTTGTACCATACACACTTTCCTGTTTAGTGCATCAGTACTTTGGTGTAATTTTCAAGGTTCATGGGGACCTAGTAATCAAATGAATTTTTAGAGCCACAATAAGGCAGCATGATCAGTGAGTACTGTGAAATAACTACTGTAGACGTAGCGTTTGAGGTAACTCACATCAAATGCCAGAGCCAACAACATTTTCTCAGTTGTACTATAATTAAATTCTGCTTTGCTGAGATGATGGGCTGCTCCTTTACATCATTCTGATCTTCACTTAAAACAAAACTGACAGCATGTTTACTAGCATTATTCACTAGCATCATAGGACAGAACAAACAGTTTTTCCTAATCTGGGTAAATTAATAGGGGGGATTTTGTTGGAATGCCTTAAATTTATGTCATCATCATTTCACATTCAGCAGTCCAACTGAAAGTTACCCTTTCTCAACAACTTTGTTGAAGGCTTTGTGACAGTGGCATAATCTTTCACAAACCTGAGATGGCAGTGGTTGGCTGCTGTACATGTACAGCACATGATATGCTTCATGGTACAGAAGACTTTGCACCAATGCAAGACATGGTATGCCTGATACAGCATGGGAAGTCGGGCTGCAGCCAGGCTGCGCTTCCCGTGAACAATAAAGTAACAGTGTAGACTCTGTCTCTTAGCAGGCAGTACAACTTATTCACATATTGCCTATTCCCAAATCAGCCACCAATCATTTGATGTTTGATTCATGGTAAACTTTAATGTAAGCCTTACTTACATACCAAAAGATGAGGTGTCTCTCTTCTAACACCAGTTTATACAGATGTCAAGTGGTGTCTGGGATGTTTGCTAGGAGAACCATCCAGGATGTAGAAAGGGATAATGTGTTCATTAATAATAAATATGCAAATCACAGAAGCTTCTTCTGTAAACTATATTAATAATAAAAAATCTCTATACTGTGAGGGCATACTGGAAAGTAATGCATCTGAATTTTTTATATGAAAATTCTTAAAGCTTTCTAAATAAAACGAATATTAATAACATTCTACATCTTTATTCTTCATATCTACATATTTGCAGGCCTCTGTTGCTAGAGGGCTCCAAAACATAGCATGTAATATCGTGGTGTGTAACGTAACTGTGTTGGTGCATGAGAAACAGTGTGCTGTAATGGAGTTTTGAATTTAGAGAGTTTTTCCACATACGGAGCACCTTCTCCTTCAGCATAACAATGCCAGAGAACACATGAGCACTGCAATGTCTGCAACAATCTGATGCCTTGGGTTCACTGTCATGAATCATCCTCCACACAATCACAACTTGGTCCCATTCGATTTTTGTCTGTTTGCAAAACTTAAATAACATCTTTGAGGAAGTGGTGCAAGCAGAGGTGACAATGTGGCTCTGTCAATAAAGTCAAACAGTCTACAATGGTGGTGCTAGTCTTTCATCAGGAGAAACATGTTCTTTGGCAGGAAAAATATGTTTAGAAATAAAAACCATAGAAATGAAGAACAAAGATCTAAAATGTTAATAACATTTGTTTATTTAGAAAGTTTTAAGAGTTCACATATAAAATATTCAGAGGCATTACTTTTCAGCATGCCCTCATGATTACTTATCAATGAGAATGACCAGTTTTTGAAAATATGGTAATTGGATAGTTAAAAAATGTATTCATCAAACAGCAACAAGTTCAAACATATGTATAAGTTAAGGAAATGTGCAAGATTTCTTTCCTTCCCATCCCATCCAATAATTCTCCCCTGGCATGGGGTTCTGGGTTACTTTTATGTAATTCTCTCTATTTTCTAAACCTCACCAGTCCTTTTCCTTCATTGCATTCCTTTCCCCTTCAGCCCTTCTGCCAGAAGGAGGAGGTATTGGCTCTGAAAGCTTGCACAGTTCCTTAACTTTCATGTATGTTTCCTCCTGCTGCCACCTGCTGAATAGATTTTTTTATCTGGCCAATTACATTATTTCATGTATCGGTAACCAGAGACCGTGGTCATGTACGTATGAGTTGAGTTTTTGTGTTTGAAAGTCCTTTTGTTGTGCTTATCAGCGGCTCAACACCACTACTATTTGATGAGTAGCAATCTATCTTTTTCGTAATATTGCAATTATATATTTATACTACTTAATGATATTTGTTCTTACACCATCAAAATTCCATTTGGTAAATTGCAAGGAAAGCTGCCACTTAAAATTGTTTGTGCTTCCTTTGTTATACTGAGTAGCTGCTGTTTATTTCCTGTTGATAAGCTATTTGATTGCATTGGTGTTTTTGAAACAAAAAAATTAAAATTCATTGCTGCTCATAATGTAGCTTTACAATGAATATTGCTACTTGCTACACAGAATTACCTGTTTATCATGCTCTGTAATCTGTGGGAGTGGCCAATGAGATATGGTTTTAATTTCTTCTGAATTGGTTGGGAAACCAAATTTCTTGTTTTATATTAGTTGGGAGTCTACAGAAAATCATTGCACCAGAGCACATTACTCCACTCTGAACCCAAGCCAAATAGGCAAAGTCAAACTTAAAATACTTTTTTGTTTTGTACTATGATTGTGTAGATCATAGCTCAGCTGAAATTGATTTTTATTGTCAGCAACAAAAGCCATTAAGGAGTAAATATACTGGGAAGTTAGTGTAAGAATTCCAACATCTTTAAAAATGTCTCTGCAAGCTATATTCCTACAGCTTGCTTTTTATGAAAAGTACTTTATGTGTACTGAGCAAAAAGATAATTGTGTAACACAACAGTGAATTAAATTACATAAGTGCCCAATATCTTCTTCTTTAAGTTAGCACAGTGAGAAATACTTCAAACTGAAAACATATTGAACTGGTTTTATTGGTTAGTTTATTAATGTGCTACCTCTATGTTAATATTTATTATCCATCTGGACAGAGAGAATTTTACACAGAGTGTTATTGCATTTATTTTTTAAATTTTTGGAAAGCACCACACTTCCTTCCTTTCAAAGTAAGTATTTAAACCAGTAACAAACGAGAATTTTCATTTTTCTATTGTGATGTATTAAGATAAGAAGCATAATTCACATTAATTTTATATTATGCATTATAGTGTCATCAAGTGCAGCTTTTTCAATGATATACGCAAATGGCTGTACAACTGTTCTAGAAATTCTTTACAATTAACTTGAATTATCTGGGAATATTTTTATACAACAAATTAATTTCCCAAATCCAAAACATAAGAAAAATTTAATAAAAAAACTACATTATTTTCCTCCCTTTTCTTCACTTGCTTTGCAGGCTCTATCACTTTTCCCATTCTATAGTATTTGACACACACTCAAACTCTTCTTGCATCATCATTGTTGATAGTCTGATATTTGATGAATGAAGGATGGGTCTCAAAGGCAACAGGCAAGGTGCCTGCCTGCGATTCCTCTTCATTCAGGAGTAGGGAACACTGAGAGAAGAAGGCTTGGGAGGGGAATGTCTGCCCATTGACTGTAGCTGGTCTCTGCCAGACTCCTCCCTCTCTACTTGCCCACTCAGCATTCCTTTTTTCTTATGCAAGTCAAGAGAGAGATTACAAAAACCTGGACTGGCCTTGTGACAGCCTCTTCTTATTTGTCCACATAACCATGGTAATGGTTGGTCTATCCACAGATTTCTTTCCCTTACCCTTCTTAAGTGAGTTAGTCTCTCTTATTAAGTGCAGAATTCTTTATATTGCATTTTTGTGAAAACTTATGAAGCATCACCATAGTTGCAGCAATATTTTACAGAATTATTACACAAATAAAACTTTGTTTTTCAGCATTTCAATGAATATCTCACCTTCCAGTTTACAGTTATTCACCTCAAGGTGACTACACCTCGTTCCAAAATGACTACCTGGTGAAATCACAACCCAAGGGAGTCTTCTGTACAATTGAAAGCACACTCAAAAATCATACACACTTTTAAAAGCTTTATTTTGACTATTTTCCACAATCATATGTTCATGCTAACTTAATCAGTGCTTAATTGACAGCAGTTTGCTGCTTTTGTATTACATTGGCCCATTTTTCTATTTCAGAGCAAGAAAAATAATTATTATGTATAACACTAGTACCTGTGGAAGCTCACACTATCACTTATCATAAATTTGATAGTTTCTTGTGGTGACCATTTATTACATCTGCTATACATATATTGCAGTGGGTTCAAAAATAAAGTAAAAAAATAATATATAGCATCCAAAAGGAGATTTTTTTATGCAATATTGTAATTCATCATAAATTTATTCTATTTACCATTAATAAGTTTATTAAACAAGAAGAATACTTCACATAGGAAATAAATTAATGCAAAGAGTACAGTTCTACCTTCAGCTCAGCAGGGTTGCCATTTCACTGCAATCTCACTCCAAAACATTTAGTCACCCAATTTCTGTTTAAACAAGATTACCTTAAGCTGTTCTAAAAGAATTTTTATTACAAGGACTAATAATTCCATGGTATATGGAAACTCTCAGGGTTGTGCAGTTCTCCTTATAGTAATGCTTATTTGTTAATTTTGTTGCCGTGCGGTGCTTATGGTTTCAGCCATATACGTAAATGTTTACTGAACTTATTTGTCTGTGGTGTGGATTTGAAGCCTTCACACCCCTGTGCCTATTCATCATGACTTCATACATGGCCTGTTATTCTTTGTCAAACTCACAGTCACAGACCGATTTGGAATAGATCCTTGTACACTGCTGACCTGCACTTCTTTCTGCAACTTATTCCTATTCCCAAAGCTCTTATTATCTAACACAACCATGTCCCATTTTAAGTTTATGGATTAGTTTTAACCCTGTGATTTTTCCATTCCACCTTACTCTGTTCTGCACATTTCTTTACTTCCTATTCTTTTAATTTCACCTTTTGCTGGATGCTACCACCCTTTTTTCTATTTAATTTTGCAATTCTTCACATGAATGGAGAACTGCTCCCAAAAAAATTATAATGACTAAAACATTATTGTGAAAACTAAAAGCAATACATAACTACAAGTACTTGAAGGATAGAAAACTATACAGAAAAAGGAAAATTGTTCTACCCAGCTCAAGAAAGTGCACAGCCACCCAGCTGTGAAGCTCCTAAAACAAGAAGACCCCCTCCACCCTATGTTTCTTAATTCATGTACCTGTTCATTTCCAACACATTCCTTAGCACATTCAGCTTCTTTGACTTATGGTACACTTACTGGTATGCATTAGTGTGAGGAGAACTATACACTAAAAATGGGTCATGATAAATAATATGATTATGTATATTTACTTGATCTGCTTATCGCTCAGTCCTAAGCCAATGCAAACCAATCATCCATATCTCTCGTTATTCCTCAAATTTTTCAGTGTAATGGATTTCTGAGGCATCCAAATTCTGGTCTTTACTTTTTGCAAAATCACAAGGTGGGTTTCACCTGCCCGCATCTCGTGGTCGTGCGGTAGCGTTCTCACTTCCCACGCCCGGGTTCCCGGGTTCGATTCCCGGCGGGGTCAGGGATTTTCTCTGCCTCGTGATGGCTGGGTGTTGTGTGCTGTCCTTAGGTTAGTTAGGTTTAAGTAGTTCTAAATTCTAGGGGACTTATGACCACAGCAGTTGAGTCCCATAGTGCTCAGAGCCATTTGAACCATTTTTTTGGTTTCACCTACATTTAACTTGAGCTGGAAGGCATCAGAATCGAGTTCACATGAATAATAACTCAAAAATCAGTGCCTATAATTGTGCCAACACTAAAATTAGAAATGATCAAGGAATGGTGATCAGTCACAATGTTATTAAATTTCAAACACAGTAGCATCTCGCACTTAATAGCTTTGGGCAATTTACCCATCACCTGAAAAATTTTGAAACCATGCCCCCACATTACAGCCATTCCTTCTTTACTTGAAAAAGAATCAAAATAATTTTGCACCACAGCAGAATCTCTGAATGGGTGTTGACTAATATATCACAATTCACATCACCTATACATGGACATACAACAGTGCTGACATTAATTAAAGTTGACATAGGATAATTTTCTTCACTCTAATCTTCAATAATGACTCTACACTCAAAAGCTTTGTTACCTGGAGAATCTTCATTTTGCACTCTCGCCAGGGACAGGTATATAAGTAGCCTAACATGAAGTGACAGGTGGATAGCTGCTGTGTCTCATATCACATTTCATGTGCATCTAAAAGAAATGTAGCGTTATTATCTACCCTTAAGGGTGGTTTCTGTTCAGATTTACCACCAAATACAAATCTATATATGCTCTCTCTTTCACTATCGGGCACTTTTGTGCCTATCAACTTTTCAGCCTTGATGAGTTCCAGTCTCTGTCCCAGTAATGATTTCTTGAAGGAATCTTGTTCTACATTATTTTTCCAAGTTGATATGTTAATTGACAACTAAATTTTCTACCTTTTACTTTCTGTCCTCCACTGGTTTGTTCCCTTTCAATATATAGGATTGCAATTCTGAAAATAACACCAAATTTTATTCCATCAAGAACATTATGTTTGCTGGAACTGCTATACATGGGTTCATCCTGTGCAGGATGTGAGTCACTAGCAGTGCCCCATATTTGTCTCTGAATGCCAATGATGTCACCATTTCACATTTCTTTTCCATTCTCTTTAAAACATTGCTCTTCATCTTTAACATTTAAAATAAACATGCGAATCTCAGAAATCATTCTCTCTAGTCAGTCCCATACTGAGACACTATTTAGTTTAATTGGTCATGTGCAAGGTGATCGTTTTCATACCCGACGTCACACAATGCTTTCCATTATTTTATAGACTTCTCGGGTGTCCAGCCAGGTCATGTTGTAATTATGGCCAGACACTTGAGAATTCTATAAATTAGAGATACACTGAGAAAACAGATCACATATGGTTGCCATTATGTTGTGTGCAACCTGGGTCTCGTCGCCAGTTCCAGCTACAAACTATATGAACTAGCTGGCTACCACCTAGCTTTTATTAAGGGTTCTTACTTCTGCCATCACGTGCATGCAGACTTACTACCCAAACCAAGATTTTTTTTGTAATTGTCATAATTGTCCCTGGGTGCCACAATTAACTCTCAACAGATGTAGCGAGGCAACATTCTCTCAATACTGCTAGAAAATATTTACTGTCCTTGTACTGAAAATGCTTTCACGAATACTCACAAAAACCTTTCATTGTGCTGTGGTTTGACTGATATCATTCACCGGTCCAAAAATTAACCAATAATTCCTACTACAATTGTATGGACCAATAGAAGAAATTTATCACTAAATTCTTTGAGAACAATGTAGGCATGCAAAATTTCATTTACCCACTGAACTGCATCTACTTTCAGAGGTCCAGCAATAACAGAAATCTGCTCTTGCTTCAAACAAGATACTGGTAACATTCTCATAAACTCTTTTATACACATTTTAATGCAGCATCAATTGTAGATCAAAGTAATCGAACTTAATGCATCTTATAAATATAGCGGCTACTGAGGCATCTGGTGAATGATTTACCATTCATTGAGACAATTGTTTAATTTTGGCAGTTTCTTGTCTTCAGTAGTATTATATGCCAGCTGTACACTTTGAAAAGACAAATGTGCTTTCTGCTCAGCATCCAGAGTTTGATTCATCTCCCCTACATAGTTATTGATACTAGAGCAACGCTCTTGTGTAATGTTAGTGCTTGTATGTGATAAATCATTATGCAAGACTTTCAAGTATGTTGCTTGCTTTCCTTCTACGTTTTCAGTGAAGATGTCATAAGAGTTTGCATTTGACTCCCACTTCTTCTCAGTGTTCAGCTTCAGCAATAAATTAAGTTCTGAATTGAAATCAGAAGCAATAACCTTAAATTTGAAATTTACATGTTCATTCAGTTGTACTATGTAATTGGTAAACTGTTTTTCAATGTCCTGTTTCACTTCCGATTTCAGGCAGAGATTTTGTTTGAAGCATGTGTCCAGACATCATTAATCTCAGTTTCTACATTTCAATTTGAAGTGGCACTGCCATTTCTCAGTTACAATCTGAAACAACTGAGTATGTCTATTAACCGTTCATTGCTCACATGAATGACACTCATCAAATACATGATTTTCCTGTTCTATTTTGTCTACCTGGAGGATTGAGTTCACACCATTTTGAGTACCTTTCCATTAACTCTCCACCTGTTGGCTGCAACTATGATTGGCTTACAGTTACACAGGGTTGCATTGTTTATGAAACATTATTAAAGCTTGGAGGACATTGGTCATCCATGTGAGTGCTACTGCTACAATCCAGAACAAAGTAAGTGATGTTACTTTACTTATTTCCTAGATTCAGTCCAAGTTTCATGTGCATAATTTTAGGCATATTGAAACTAATTACAGTTAACTTGCTTTTTACCTAGAATTCTTACCTGTGAAAAGTAAATATTATCTATACCTTTAATTTGTGGAACACATGTCAAAGGTAAAAAGAACCTAGCGCAGAGGTTAGCAGATTCTTGTGTGACTGGAATGGTTCCATGAGCAGAGTGATGAAGATGCTGACAGTGATACTGCTGACTTAGAGAATGAGAACTGTGTACATGAAATAGTCATGATTCAGGAACAGAACAAGAAGAGTCAGAAAATGATGAATAAGAATTGCAGAAATAAATAAATTGAGAGGACATATTTCTTTTAGGAAAACTTGGAATAGCTAAATGGAGGAAAAGTAAATATCCTACCAATGTTAGAACAAGGTTTTGTAATATCATTATGCATTTATCTAGAGCAAAACACGAAGCTCCTACAACAAAGAAACAGATACTGCAAAAGTTATTTTTGGGTGAAAATATATTACTCATTATTGCAACATGTACTAATATTTACATTGATGAAGTTTGTGGTAGCTTTTCTAGGGCAAGGAATGCTAAAGAAACAGATGTTGTGGAGATCGGAGCATTCGTTGGTTTGTAACATCTGTGTGGATGTATGAGATGATTTAGAATGAGTTTATTGAATTTGGGGGATAAATCAAAGTTCAGTGAACCTGAATCATGCTACTTATGCATGAGTGAAAATAAATTCAGATTGCATATGAGATGCCTGTGGTTTGATAGTATGCTTGATAGAGGTGTTTGCAGAGAGAATGACAAGTTGGCTGCTATCAGAGAGACACTGGAGCTACTTACAAACAATTGTCAAAAATATTTTTCTCACTAGTGTATACCTTTCTATATTTGTTTATGAAATGTATTATATTTAGATTAAAAAAAAAACACTCCTAAGATCCTTCATATACACCACTTATTGTGTCCAGATACACCGTTTATGTTGTTATGACATTTATCTGTCTGACTGTGTCAGGAATTGTCATGTGGGTAATGGAGGGTTAAAGAAAATGTCATAATATTTTTCCCATTTGATTTCACATCTGGAGACAGATTTTCCCCTATGGATTCCATCATTATGTGAGTTTCAACACCAGGTACTCAATTGCTTGATTACATCTGGTTCTATTTATCAATCTCACACTAGGCAATTCTTCATCAGTTTTTACATCATCTTTAATAGGAGTGGAGTACATAACACAACTGAAAATATAAAATTTCTTCCATTCCATTATTGTGGCTGATACAGCAATCAGTGAGATAAAGATACAGTTTTGGTCAACAACAAAGACTACAATATTTTTATCTCAGTTGAAAGGTTCAGTGCAGCTGCAGTCAAATTTAATACTATCAATATCAATATTATCTTCAGTATCAGTGGGCGATGTAGAGCCTACTTGTTCACTACTATCAGTCATTCTGTTCTGGAATATTACAAGAGTGCTTAGCAGTTATAACACCTTTTGGCTTAGCTTCAATTGTGTCTCTCAGTGCATTGACTGCATAAGTGCTGCCAGCTGCCATACTGCACTTCTGTCTCATATGACTATCTTCTACTTGTTATTTGTCTTTAACCGTGTGGTAGCGGAAGGTTGTAGCACTCTCACGGCTGGCTTAAAGGACAGACCACCACCTGACAGGATCATTCTCACTGCATTTTTTTTTAAAACTCCCTGTTATATGTACAATGCTTTCAAAACTCTTTTATCTCCAATGCTTTCTACATCTGTATGCGTCAGGTTCATTAGCACCTTCGTATCACTTTGCCAGTGGTCTTGTCATAGTGGTAACGCCAGTAAGGTAAGCACTGTCAGGCTTGGCTTGCACTTGGGTGAGTGACAGTCTGGGTCCGCCAATTGCTATTGGCAAGCAGGTTGCACTAAGCCCTTTTGAGGCCAATTTTGGAGCTACTCGACTGAGAAGTAGTGGTTCTGGTGACAAAACTGACAACAGCCCGGAGAGCAATGTGCTGACCACTTGCCCCTCTATATCTGCATCCACTGATGGGTGTGGGATGAGGATGACATGGCAGTTGGTCAGTACCATTGGATCTTCTTTGCCTCTTTGGATGAAATTGTTGTGACACCACTTTGTAGTTTAATTTGCCTATTTCCTACTTTGGAACAGTTTTTACCAGAAAGGTGAAATGTAAAAAATACAATGTCTCAAAGAAAAGGGAAAAAACTATCAGCAGTACCAGATAGTCAAGTTACAGGCAAACACCATCACTCTCTGAGTCCCACTCACCTGCTTAGTCAAACAAGGTGCTAAGTTTAGTGATGGTACAGCCCATAAAACTCACATGCTTCACTTTCACTGCACAAGTTCTGAACATGTACTCATTCTGGCTGAATGAAATGATAAACCAAGAAAGAGGTTAGATGGGCAGCAAATAAACAGAAAACTTGTCTGGTAAAAACAGACTATATTTTTGACATCCTGTGTCCTCCAATTATATTGTTGGTAGACTTCAGTGACCCATTATAATCAAAGCAATATGTACAACATACCACAATTCAAGGGGCATCATGAGAGCCAATGAAGAGAAAACACCCAGGTTCCACACATTCCGAAATGTCTGCATAAACAGTTCTGCCATGTGGGAATTTATAAATTAAATGCCAGGATACTGACATACTTCATGGCCTACACACAAAAGATTTCCCCATCCTTATCATATAAACTCACTGTCATCCTCATAAGGTAACCGGTGATAAAACACTGAGAACATCTGGAGCAAGATATTTAACATAGCTCTACTTACCAATACAATGGAGAGCAATGACGCAGAGGAGTGGCATAAGCTATGTTCATTTGATTTAATCATGTCTGAGTCTATAATCATTGTCACCATTCGAAATAAAACTTTTGTTCAGCAAGAAAAATCACTTCCTATGCTACTGTACATATTTCACTTGTCAAAATCAAATAAACTGCTACTTCTGCCTACTGCTACATTGAGATTCAGTTGCCAACAGCAATACGATCTGCTGTTGGTCAATCCTCATCGTGATCCACCTCAATTTCCTACAAGTAAACTTCCCCCCCCCTCCCCTGTGCCATCAAATATGTCTCTTGCCATAACACACGTAATTAAAATGCTTTTGCTAGCACAAAGCACAAACTGTGATGAATGTTAATACCCCCTCAGATAACTATTACAACAGTTATAGTATGTATATTTCTTATCCAAACAGTATCTTTACTAATGGACTCTTTCATGTCCCTCCCACCTCACAGGCAAAGATGAAACAATTGCTCTGGGCCCAAAAGGCCTCTTACTGTCTCTTACTTTTAAATTTTCCCAGAAATGTATCAATACACCAATCTCCTAGAAGGTCTGAGAAACCACATTAGTCCCTCCTTATAACACATCTTCTGCCCAAATTACCATCCCTGCTGTTTTGCTCTGTCATTCCTCTTCTCCCCTTTTGGAACAATGGCAAACATGGCTTCCTCTCACTCCCTTGAATTCTGCTGCTCTGCCATCTTCAAAACTGCTCGAAAATCAAACCATAATTCTGATTTATATGCAAATTGCATCAATTGATCGGAATTTTCTACTGCATATTTCCCAACCTAGTAAACAGTAATTTACTTTTTTCTTAACTTACACCACAAGGTAAGATTCAATATATTGCTATTACTACCTGAAAGAATTCTGTATTGGGACCTTGTGTCTCCAAGTACATAGTGTACCACACACAATCTCATCATATGACCACCTTATGTGTTGAGAGTATTACTGACATATCAGTTTCATTCTTTCCATTTACAACATTTTAAAACTTAACAACTCGATGCTGATCCTTCAAATCTGGAATACTTTCTCCACTGAATTACTCTTTTATCCTTTTTTCAGACATATACATTTTACAAATATGAATGTTCTCCAAGTTTTTAACAGGTTCAGAGCTGGAACTTTTTTTAGGGCTACTTAAATGTTGCCACTCATCTTCCAAAATATTAATAATACTCCATGCCTCTAGGTCTAGTCCCCATCCCCTTCCTCCCAACAAACTATATAGTGTGGATGCCCTAGGCAGAATCTAATCTGAGTTACAAGAGTCCACACTTTCCAAGAACAGTTCACTGTCAATGTGTGACCAATGTGGATAGAAGTATAAAGTATTTCTCAATTCTGTCTCACCAAAATACTGACAACATTCCTAAAACTAGTAATTCTGCCTTCCACAAGCAGTGCACAGGACTGCAACCCTAATAACACATAACAACTAGATGTGAAACAGCAGCACTTGTAAAACAAATGAATGAGAATGTGAGAATGAATTGGAGACCATGGTGTATGAAGGCACACACACACACACACACACACACACACACACACACACACACACACACACACACACACATACACAAAATCCTCATCCCCTTCAAAATACTCTCCATTACATCTAATACATTTGTGCCTCCAATACTTCCACTGTGGAAAACATTTTTTGAAGTCATCTTTAGAAACGGCTCACAGCTCCTCCCTGATTTTTCTCTTGACTTCTTGAGTGTTGTCAAATCAGTGTCATTTCATGCCCCTTTTCATGTGTGGAAATAAGAAAATCTCACACAGAGACAGATCAGGCAAGTAAGGTGCAAGAGGCAGAAAAACTGTCTAACAGGGAAGGCTGCGTGTGCAGGTGCATTTTCATGATGGAAGAACCAGTCTTCTGTCTGCCACAAATCGGGTCTTTCGTGATGAACTCTGTTATAGGTCTACAATCTTCTTAAAACTTCCAAATAAAAGGTTTGATTGATTGTCTGACATGGGGAACAAACTCTGAATGATTCAGGCAGTTTATGGATGTCCAGAACGAGGTTTGTTATCAATCGACATGTCGCCATTTTTAAACAAAGAAAATCACTCGTACACATGAGTTTTACCCATAGTGTCATCTTGGTTAGTTGTTTTCAACATTAAAACAGTTTCAACAGCATTTTTACTGAATAGAATACAAAATTTCACAGGTACACATTGTTCACTTAAACTTGCCCTCATAAAAGCGAAACAAGAGCAAAGCAGCTCTAGCAGAAACAATCACTGCAGGTTAACAGAACAAGCCAGGCTGACAATGCAGGTGGCACTGAAGTGGCAATGAGTTATGCTATACACGCCTAGCTACAGAAATGCGTGCTACACAAGTTCCACTCTCAGAAATTTCATTGCAGTTTTTTTTTTTTTTTTTTTTTTTGGGTACCCCGTCATATCTAAAAGAATCTCTCTGAATTACATAATTCAAGGCGATGGCTTATCAGTACAGTAAGATGTTACTTCTGACATTTACCACAGGTTTGGGATTTGAAAAGATGATTATTTTTCTTTGCAACTATAGATATTTTCTTCACCTTGCTCCAAATTCTGTCCATCTGATTTCTGTTTTATTTTGATTCATTTGTCCCTGTTTGGCAGTTACTGTGAGGTAATTACAAGTTCCTTAGCCAAGATTTAACCATTCAAACTCAGATTATGAAAGAAAAGTAAACAGCTTAGTATGATTTAGCATTATTATTGAAATCTTTCCTGTAAATGATTATCAATTTGTTCTTACTTGCAGCAACATACTTACAAGCATATTCATATTAGCAGCAGGCGGCTGTGAGTTTTCAGCACCTCGTTTCATGCGTCCACGGGCAACTACTTGACGAATAGCATTCTGAGCATGAAGAATAAACAGCTTTGTAGTTTTTCCTAATTTTTCCACAAGAACTTGTCTGTCACAAAATACAGACCACTGAAAATTGTATCAAATTTTTAGTAAATTGAATGTAAATAATAATAATGATGCTAGTAATAATAGAACAAGAAAGTAATTTTGCAATATAAAACTTATATAATGTTATTTATAATTTTCTTAATTATTCAAATTATTTTGAATGCTTTATCTGATCTAAAGGAACTAAGTTCTTCTTTTTCATAATAACAAGATAATCTTTTAGAAGTTGCATGGCATTTACCTCATCATTTATATTCATATGTAATTTGATACACTTCAATGTTATTTGCTTGACACATTATTCTCTTCATTTTATCAGGTTTGCTATTGTACAGCTAATATCTTTGTTTAAGGAGCAAACTGGAACTGTTTATCTTTGAAAGTATCTCACAGACATGGCGTCTTTCAGGAATTCAAATATAAATCAAGAAACTGAATCACATTAGCATTCCATTGATAAAATGGAACATTAAAGAGACAACATTATCGCAAGGATAGATTTCTACTTGCAATATAGAGGAGATGATGACTTGCACACAGGTACAAAAAGAGACTGCTATACATTTGAGCTTTCAGCCACAAGGCCTGGCCACTGAGGCCTCAACAGCTAGAGACGGTGGTCATGTGTGTATGAGTTGTGCATATATGAATACGTGTCTATTTTCTACTTTGGAAGAAGGCCTTCTGCCCAAAGAGCCCAAATGGATAACTGTCTTTCTGTTGTGCCAGTCTGCAACTCATCTCCTTTATATGTTGAGTAGCATTCTATCCTTCCCACAGTATTGTCATTACTCCATACTGGTTTCTCCATTGTTTGAACACTAAAGATGACTTTTCACAGTCAGAATTACTGTCCATCATGGGGAAGGAATACCAGAGTATAATGAACAAAAGCGACTTATCATTAGTGAAGAAAAAAAATTACGCACATTGACCCAAATACCCAGAGAAACAGAGTAATACTGGGATGAATTATTTTGTTCTTGGTCTTGTTCTTTTGTGCCTTCTTCATCCTAGTGGTTGGATGAAAGGTGTTGGCAACAATACAGTCATTAGTACCTTATCTGTTTGCACAGTCTATGAAAATTTGCCAAAAGCCTAACTTGAATAAAAAACTAATGAATGTGAAATGAAAACACAATGTACAAATATGTTACAGCTGCTTCAGTGCCATAACTAGGAAATATGACTCCATCTCATGAACAGTTTTGAGAAGGTGAATTGGTCTGTTATTCACAAGTGTGCTTGTATCGTTCGTCCAAGCCTCATGCCTCAGTAGTGTGTTTACATTTTGCAGTGTGCAGTTGCAGCTGTAGCGGTTATAAAGCTGACAAAGTCATTTTTGCACTGTTACACAGTTATTAAATTTAATAGTTTTCATTTCTTTTTTGTGCTGTTTGTGGAAAATAACAATTTAATAAACTTTTGGAAATGTTCATTTGCTGTGTTTTTTAGGGTTTTCTGAGCATTGAAGTCATTTAGTAAATTTCATGCTTTAGCTTTCAGCTGACATTTCTTATTCTTTCTACTGAAATATTTCAGTAAAATTCTCATTCAGTGTTTTAAATTCATTGAGTGTTACAGTGGCTGCTTGAAATTTTGGTTTCAGCTAATAATTTTGTGAAGTTTTGTTGGTATTGGTATTATCGGTGGTTTACCAGTATTAATACAAGTAGTTGCTTTCTTAGTAGAGAGTGAATCTCAAAACCGCTAGTGTTAGTTCTATAAATAGCTCTACTGGTGTAAGTTCTATAACTAGTTCTACTGGTGTAACTGAATTTAGGTAAAAATCAAACAATGGAAAGTCCAGGATGGAATGTAACGATACCAGAGAAGGAAAGTTGCTACTCATCATATAGCTGACATGCTGAGTCGCAATAGGCACAGCAAAAAGATTCACACAATTATAGCTTTTGGCCATTAAGGCCTTTGTCAGCAGTAGACACACACACACACACACAGACACACACACACACACACACACACACTCACTCACACAAACGCAATTTGCACACACGTCTGCAGTCTCAGAGATCCGAAACCACAGTGTGAGCAGCAGCACTAGTGCATGATGGGAGTGGTGAATGGGTGGGGGTAAGGAGGAGGCTGGGGTGGGGAGGGGTAGGGATAGTATGATGGGAGTGGCAGACAGATAAGTGTTGCAGTTTAGACGGAGGGCAGGAGAGAAGGTGCGGAGGAGGGAGGGGATAAGTAGGAGAAAGGAGAGAAATACAAAGAAATTAAAAGACTGGGAGTGGCGGTGAAATGACGGCTGTGTAGTGCTGAGTTACGAGGGGAATGCTCCTCTGTGGCTGGACTGTGGGACTTTGGGAGGTGGTGGGACACTGGAAAGATAAGGCACGGGAGATTTGCTTTTGTACAATGATGGGAGGAAAATTACGGTCAGTGAAGGCTTCAGTGAGACAGTATATTTTGAGAGGGACTGCTCGTTACTGCAGATGCAATGACCACAGGTTGCTAGGCTGTACAGAAGGGACTTCTTGGTATGGAATGGGTAGCAGCTGTCAAAGTGGTGGTATTGTTTGTAGTTAGTAGGTTTGATATGGACAGAGGTACTGATGTAGCCATCTCTGAGGTGGAGGTCAACATCTAGGAAGGTGGCTTGTTGGGTTGTGTAGGACCAGGTGAAGCAAATGGGGGAGAAGTTGTTGAGGTTTTTGAGGAATGTAAATAAGTGTCCTCACTTTCAATCCAGATAGCAAAGATGTCATCAATGAATCTGAACCAGGTGAGGGGTTTAGGATTCTGGGTTTTTAGGAAGGATTCCTCTAGATGGCCCATAAATAGGTTAGCATAGGATGATGCCATGTGGGTTCCCATAGCCATACCACAGATTTGTATGTAGGTAATGCCTTCAAAGGAGAAGTAATGGCAGGTGAGGATATAGTTGGTCATGGAGATTAGGAAGGAGATTGTTGGTTTGGAATCCAAAGGGCATCTGGAAAGGTAGTGTTCAATAGCAATAAGGCCATGGGCATTTGGAATGTTAGTGTACAGGGATGTGGCATCAATAGTGATGAGCAGGGCATCGTGTGGTAAAGGGACAGGAACTGTGGAGAGTCGGTCAAGGAAATGGTTGGTATCTTTTATAACGTGTAATAGGTTGAAGGTGTTAGTCTACAAGAGCAGAGATTCTCTCAGTGGGGGCACAGTAACTGGCCATAATGGGACATCTTGGGTGGCTGTGCTTATGGACTTTAGGAAGCATGTAGAAGGTGGGAGTGTGGGGAGTGTTAGGGGCTAGTAGAGAGATGGACTCTTGGGAGAGGTTCTGGGATGGGCCTAAGGATTTGAGTAGTGACTGGATATCCTGCTGGATTACTGGAATGGGATCACTGTGGCATGGTTTGTAGGTGGAAGTATCTGACAGCTGACGGAGTCCTTCTGCCATGTAATCCTTGCAGTTCAAAACATCGGTGGTGGAGCCTATGTCTGCAGGTAGGACTATAAGGTCGGGATCAATTTTTAGATGGTGGACTGTGGTTCTTTCCATGGATTTAAGGTTAGTTTGCATGTTGAGGGATTTGGGGAATGATGGTGAGGCAAGGGTTGAGGTTAAGAAATTCTGGTAAGTTAACAGGGGGTGGTTTGGAGGCAGTGGGGGTGGATCACAGTTGGATGTAGGAGTGAACTGAGTTAGGCAAGGTTCAATATTGGTCTTTGGTTGAGTCTTATAGGTCAGGTTAGTGGCAAAAAAGTGTTTCCACTATAGGAACTGGGAGAAGGAGAGAAGGCCTTTAACTAGTCCTTCATGGTTGAATACGGGAGTGGGGCAAAAGGTGAGGCCTTTGGAAAGGACTGACATTTTTTGGGGGGTAAGGCTTCTAGAGAAAACGTTCATAATGGTGTTGCGGGTCTGTTTAGGTTCTGGATTCTGTGTGGTGGTAGGAGGGAGTTTTAGAGGGTGGGGTAAATGTAGTAGGTCTGCGAGACAGGGTGGGTGTGGGGAAGGTTTGGAGGTTCTTGTAGAAGTGGTGGACAGTGGTACTCTGAGGCGGGAGTAGGAAGTGAGCAGAATGGAGAGCTTTTTGAGGTGGCGTTGTGCATGTTGCTCAAGTTCCTGCAGGGCAAGATTTTCAATGTGTGTTATGGGTTCCAGGAATTTGGGATTACATACCAAGAGAATTTTGCAGATGGAGAGAAGGTACTGCAAGGAGGATTGGGCTTGGTTGATATGGCTTTGCAGGACTATGTTGGTGAGGGCTAAGGATTGGCAGAATCTGAGCAGGTGGAGGTCATTTTGGAAGGAGGGGTGGCAACCAGAGATAGGGTCAAAGTAGAGAATAACTAATCATTAATAAATATATGTATATTGTGTGGGTAGCAGGTTTGAGGGCTGATAAGTGTAAAGAAGGGGGATCGCAGATGGGACCAGATGAGGTGGATTTAGAGGGTTCAAACAGGGATAGAACGGAGAAAGTGTTGGAGGTGCAGAGGGGTTCATAGTTAGAGGTGTAAGACTGTGTGGCACCAGAAAAGTTTGGGAGATAACATGCAAAAATACAGGAACTGACACTGGGAGCATGATCAGTTTGAAGGTATAGGCTTAATTATATTGGCAGGAGTAATGTGGGACATAAGATGCTGCACCAGCAATCAGTGTGGTCTTGAGGCCGTCTGTTACACGCAGCTGAGATGGTTGATACAGTGTGGCTCATAAGTAGAGCGTGCAGTGCAGTTTGTAAGGCTCCAAGAGAAACACGGGAAAGAAAAGAAAGAAGGACATTGAATATAGTGCTGCAAAAGAAAGTAGTTACAAAGGAAAACAGCACAGGGTTAGGATCAAAGAAAAGCTGTCAGGCAAAAATCCAGGATGGAATGTAACAATACCAGAGAAGGAAAGTTGCTACTCACCATATAGCGGAGATGTTGAGTAGGCACAACAAAAAGATTCACACAATTATAGCTTTTGGTCATTAAGGCCTTTATCAGCAGTGACACACAGACACACACACACACACACACACACACACACACACACACACACACACACACACCACATACTCACGGAAACACAACTTGCCCATGTCTGTGGTCTCAGAGAACTAAAACCACACCACTGCGAGCAGCAGCACCAGAGCATGATGGGAGTGGCGACTGGGTGGGGGTAAGGAGGAGGCTGGGGCAGGGAGGGGGAGGGGGAGGGATAGTATGGTGGGAGTGGCGGACAGTGAGGTGTTCCAGTTTAGACAGAGGGCAGGAGAGAAAGTGCGGAAGAGGGAAGGGGTAAGTAGCAGAAAGGAGAGAAATAAAAGGAAATTAAAAGACTGGGAGTGGCGGTGAAATGACAGCTGTGTAGTGCTGGAATGGGAACAGGGAGGGGGTTGGATGGGTGAGTACAGTAACTAACGAAGATTGAGGCCAGGAGGGTTACGGGAACGTAGGATGTATTGCAGGGAAAGTTCCCACCTGCACAATTCAGAAAAGCTGGTGTTGGTGGGAAGGATCCATATGGCACAGGTTGTGAAGCAGTCATTGAGATGAGGGATGTCATGTTTGGCAGCGTGTTCAGCAACAGGGTGATACACTTGTTTTATGGCCCCAGTTTGTTGGTGGCCGTTCATGTGGACAGACAGCTTGTTGGTTGTCATGCCTACATAGAATGCAGCACAGTGGTTGCAGCTTAGCTTGAAAATCACATGACTGGTTTCACAGGTAGCCCTGCCTTTGATAGGACAGGTGATGTTAGTGACCGGATTGGAGTATGTGGTGGTAGGAGGATATATGGGACAGGTCTTGCATCTAGGTCTATTACAGGGGTATGAGCCATGAGGTAAGGCATTGGGAGCAAGGGTTTTCTAAGGATGAATGAGTATATTGTATAGGTTTGGTGGATGGCAGAATACCACAGTAGGAGGGGTGGGAAGGACAGTGGGCAGGACATTTCTCACTTCAGGGCCCAACGAGAGGTAATTGAAACCCTGGCATAGAATGTAATTCAGTTGCTCCAGTCCCAGATGGTACTGAGTTATGAGGGGAATGCTCCTTTGTGGCTGGACTGTGGGTCTTTGGGATGTGGTGGGAGACTGGAAAGATAAGGCACGGGAGATTTGTTTTTGTACAAGGTTGGGAGGTTAATTATGGTCAGTGAAGGCTTCAGTGAGACAGTATATTTTGAGAGGGACTGCTCATCACTGCAGATGCAATGACCACTGGTGACTGGGCTGTACGGGAGGGACTTCTTGGTATGGAATGGGTGGCAGCTGTCAAAGTGGAGGTATTGCTGTTGGTTAGTAGGTTTGATAAGGACAGAGGTACTGATGTGAGGTACTGATGTAGCCATCTCTGAGGTGGAGGTCAACAGCTAGGAAGGTGGCTTGTTGGGTTTAGTAGGACAAGAGGTTCTGGGATGGCCCTAAGGATTTGAGTAATGACTGGAGATCTTGCTGGATTACTGGAATGGGGTAACTCTAGCATGGTTTGTAGGTGTAAGTATCTGACAGCTGACGAAGTCCTTCTGCCATTTAGGTAATGTAGACATATAATATTTTTCCAATACCTGTAAAATTTTACCATGAGTGAAAAGTGTGGGCTCTGTCATAGGTTTGTGAGTAGTGGGTTATGGTGTGGGTTTTGTTCAAAGTATTTTCATTCGGGGGAATACAGTGAGGAAGCCAGCGGACATTTGGGAACTTGCAGTTGGCAAGAAAGCAGCTGTGACGAGGAGGTATTCAGACAGTTATATTTTACGTATATGCAGTAGAATTGACCAGCTGTCAGAGTTGAGTGGTGAGGAGCCTCTTGTAGCTGTAGATGTAGGGAACATGCAGCAGTTCTCTGCAGTTAGGAGGCCCAGATCAGGTGCAAAGTCTAACAAAAAGAAGAAGGTTCTGCTGCTAGGAAGTTCACACAGTAGAGGTGTGGACCAGCAGTTGCAGGAAGTGTTGGGGAGTGAGTACTAGCATTGTGAAGCCTAGTGCAGGGTTTGCTCAGTGACTGATAGCATAGGGGAGTTACGTAGGAGTTTTACGAAGGAGGATTAGGTAGTGATAGTGGATGGAGCAGGGAACAGTCTGGACAGCGATGAGGAGTATGATGTAGGTGGTGATCTGGTGAAGATAGCTACTCAAGCTACTCAAACTGGTGGCACTAATGTGCATTTCATGCAACTGTTTCAGTATCATGATCAGCCTCATCTTAATGCAGCTGTTAGGCATGTTAACATGGGGTTGGAGAAGGCACTGATGGCAGAGGGCATGGGTCACATTTCAGTGGTGCCAGTTGAGTCTACCAGTAGATCGGGTTTCACTAGGTGCGGTCTGCACCTCTAAGATATGGGAAGGGGAGGCTGGCAAAGCTTACAGGTGACAGAATAGTGGGCAATGGTGGGATTACTCATGGAAAAATTCCTATAGTAGTTGGTGTTAGAGCCACACCTTTTTTAGATTGAAGACAGCTAATAGGTATACCTGCTTAAAGGAAGTCCCTCTAAGGGCTCATCTTTAGAAGACATCATGTTTCCAAGTGGAGAAGGAAGCAGCATATTTCATCAAAATATAAGAGGTTTAGAGATAAAGTTAGTGGACTGCTTATAGATATTGCCTCTGAAATTATTGGTATATCGGACCACAACTTAAATAATTTGACAATTCAGGGGCTTCATTTACCAGGATTCAGGTTAGCTGACTGCTTTGCAAGAAGTTCCTTGCGGGATGGGGGAATGACCATGTGTGTAAAAAACAGTATTCCAGTTGAGTCCATATCGTGGCTCTGCACTAAACAGATAGTTGAATGTTGTGCAGGGGCAGTTGAATTTAGTGAAACTAAACATCTGATTGTTATTCTTTATAGGTGCCCTAACTCTGACTTCAGAGTATTTGTGCTCAAGCTAGAGGGGGGTCTTGATTTACTTTATAGGAAGTACCAGAAATTAGTTATATATGGTGACTTCAATATAAATTTCATACATGATGGTACAAGAAAAAGGATGTTGGTAGATCTCCTAAATTAATATGATCTGATGCAGACTGTGTTTTTCCCAATTATGATGCAGGGGAACAGTAGCAAAACCATTGACAATATTTTTATTCATTCTCCATTACAAGATGGGCATTCTGTTAGTAAAAGGGTGAATGGCCTTTCAGACCATGATGCACAAATTTTAACACTAAAAGACTTTTTTACTCAAACAAATGTCACATATATTTACAGATTATTTAGAAAAGTTCATATAACAACAATAGAGCAGTTTTTAAACTTCATCGATTAACAAGAGTGGCAGGATGTTTATAGTGCTGATAATATAGATGACAGATCTAATGTATTCCTTAACACATTTCTCAAGTTCTTTGAGAGTTGCTTTCCATTATAACATTCTAAACAGGTTACTAGTAATAAAAGGTAGCCCGAGTGGCTGACTAGTGGGATAAGGATATCATGTAGAACAAAGTGGGAATTATATCAAAATATTAGAAGTAGTCACAATCAAGCTACAGTAACCCATCACAAACAGTATTGTAAGGTGCTCAAAAATATAATTAGGAAGGCAAAGAGCAGGTAGAATGCAAACAGAGTAGCTGATTCACAAGATAAAATTAAAACCATATGGTTAGTTGTGATGGAAGTGTCTGGTCAGCAGCACAAGGTCGATGATATAAAGTCAGTTCATAGTAAAAATATTTCTGTTACTGAGGTATATGTATGGTACTTAACAATCATTTTCTGAGAATTGCTGGTGAATGAAATAAAAATTTAGTTTCTATAGGGAATCATATAATTCTCCTGGCAAATGTCTTTCTGAGACTGATGTCTGAACTACTCCTCTGAGATACAAACAAGGCAGAGATTGAGTGAATAATTGAATCACTGAAGACTAAGGACTCTCGTGGATATGATGGAGTGCCTAGCAGTTTATTAAAGTACTGTGCTTCACATGTTAGCCCCGTACTTAGCCATATTTGTAATTTTTCCTTTAGGAATGGTCAGTTTCCTGAACAATTAAAGTACTCAGTAGTAAAGCCATTTTATAAAAATGGAGAATGGGAAAAAGTGGACAATTTTAGACCTATTTCTATGCCATCAGTGTTTGCTAAATTTATTGAAAAGGCTGTGTATGTAAGGATAATTGATAATTTTATATCACACAATTTGCTAACAAATTTACAGTTTGGCTTTAGAAGTAATTTACCAACTGAAAATGCTATATTCTCTTTTCTCTGTAAGGTACTGGATGGGTTAACCAAAGGTTTCGAATGCTTGGTGTTTTTTTTTTTTTTTATTTAACTAAGGCATTTGATTGTGTTGCTCACAAAATATTGCTCCAGAAGTTGGACCATTGTGATGTGGGGTCTGAGTGGGGTAAGGTCAAGTGGGGGGTGCCTCAGGGATCAGTGTTGGGGCTACTCCTGTTCCTTATTTACATAACTTATATGCCCTCTAGTATTAGGGGTAACTTTAAAATATTAATGTTTGCTGATGACACTAGCTTGGTAGTAAAGGATGTTGTGTGCAGCATTGGCTTGGTTTCAGATAGTGCAGTTCATGACATAAGTTCATGGCTTGTGGAAAATAAACTAATGCTAAATGACAGTAAGACACAGTTTTTACAGTTTATAAAACACAATTCAATGCAACTTGACATTTTAATGTCTCAGAACAGGCATATGATCAGTGAAACTGAACAGTTTAAATTTCTTGGTGTTCAGATAGATAGTAAACTGTCATGGAAAGCTGACATTCAGGATCCTGTTCAAAGACTTAATGCTGCCATTTTTACTATTCAAACAGTATCTGAAGTGAGTGATCATTCAGCATGAAAATTAGTCTACTTTGCTTATTTTCATTTGCTTATTTTATATGGTATTATAATTTGGGGTAACTCTTCCCATTGTAAAAGGATATTTTTGGCTCAGAAACGGGTGGTTCAGGCAATAAATGGCATAAGTTCATGAACTTCTTGTAGATCCCTATTCACAGGTCTGGGTATTTTGACATTGGCCTCTCAAGATACATATTCATCAGACTTCCTTAGCTCTTGTGCAGAAAGGTGTGAAGTATACAGCTGCATCCATTTTCAGTAAGTTACCACTAGAATTCAAAAATCTTAGCAGTAATCCATGCGCTTTCAAATGCAAACTGAAGAGTTTCCTCATGGGTCACTCCTGCTATTCTGTCAAAGAGTTCCTTGAAAAATTGGGCTGATTCTTGTTGTATTGTTGATTGAATTTAGTTAAATGTATGGCTTGACTTTTTCAGGTTCATATACATTTTATTTTTATCTCTTATTGCTTTTATGTTGTACTATCATGTACTGACATGTTCCATGACCTTGGAGATTTGCTCCTCAATTTGGTCCTACAGAACTTGACATGAAAATAAACAAAAATAAATAAATAAATAGAGTAGCTGAGGTCATCCTGACTAGATCCATCAGTGGAAATTGAGAAATCATTGTTGCCAGCATGTTATGAAAAATGATGTTATAAATTAAATTTGCAGTAGCTTTCTCTTTGTGTTCCAGAAAACAAAAAATTACATTGGGCCTTCTGGGAGTTCAGGATAAGAGCAGGCTCCAACCCCTGTCAAGAACTGGAACATGGTCAACGTTACGTACCACAAGGCCTGTTATATGCATATTCCAAATTACATTTTCACTTGTGAAAATCTTATTTCCATCATTGTGCCCTATATCAGGTGCAATACCAGTTACTGTAAATCAGAGACATTTCTATATGCCTGATTCTACATGAGGATTTCCCACCAGATGGACAATGCTGGCTCACTGGCTCATTAAGCTTTGTGCAGAAGTTCATAAGGTGTTAGTTCCTTAGGCTGCTGTAGACAGACTAATTCCCTAATGGCAGATAACATTCACGAGCTTCAACATGTAGGCTTTACTGCTAAACCTGTTTCCATAATCCAACTGAAACCACAAGAAATCCTTGTAAAACTGGAGCAGGCTGCTAATTGATCTTTCATATATTCATTCATTCATTGTGTTCTTAAGATCCCAACAAGGAACAGAACTTTCACAGCCATAGAATAACTCAAGGTACTGCCATAACCACACACACACCTATTATGAAGTTTGAGGGTAAGTGACCTCAACTACTCTTTCATGCTCAAAATTGTGGCCTTCATAATCAATGCTGAGAGATTTGATATGGGTAATGAATGATGTAAATCCATATATACCACATTCTCTCCTGAGAAATTCAGGCCCGTATGTACGTTCTATTCCCAGAACCTTTTTAAAGCCAGTTGACACTGATGAGTTGCTGTTCTAGGATTGCGGGTAAACATTTAGTGAAACTGTCCACATTTAAGAAGCACCATAATGGCCGCCCTCTATGAGACAGGAAATTCACTTGTTTCCTACATTTAATTCAATAGTTGTTTTTTTTTTTTTTTTTTTTTTTTTTTTTTTTTTTTTTTTTTTTTTTTTTTTTTTGCCAAGTGCATTACAGGGTGTAATTTATGAATTTACGCTATTGTAGCTAGATGCAGTGCCACGAGCCACAGAAAATTCTGAATACAGGTCCCATTTGTTGAGGGGGCAATTGAAAAAGTTAATTTCTGTTGTAAATTTAGTCCTCAAAGACCCTCTTAGTGTTATCTTTGTGGTGAATCAGGGCTGAACCCTCACTGTCAGCACTGGTTGCTTCTATGAAATAGTCTGTGATTATCTGGAGTAGATCTCCTGGGTTGGTCTTTCAGTAAACATGGAAAATGTAACAGGGCACGTAACACTTTGCCCAGAAGGGCTCAATGTGGACATAGTGAAGTGACCGATGATGTTCAGTAATTCAGCCTACTATCTCTTCTTGCTCTCATTCATAATTTGGCTGTATCTACCATAACTAGAAGAAAGACTATCAGGTTCTCTGCAGAGACAGTGTGCCTTCTCCTGGTTACAAAGTGACACACTCCACCAGTAGCAGAGTCTCTCAAGATGGCTTGAAAGCTTTGGAATGGATGCGACAGCAGAGTGGTGGATCATATTTGTGATTTCAAAAGGTGCATATGCAGCCAACAGCAATCAGCTAGTCTTGCTGTTAGCCATTTCAGCAGCTTTGTTTCATTTACTGCTCTCTCTGTTAGGTGCATTCATATCAGTAAATATTCAATGAAGGACAAATCATCAACATCTTTGAGTCTCAGCAGTATCTTAAGGGCTGGAGAGGATACTGAGAGATGAATGGCAGAAAATTACTCTGTAGAGACGCTCTGTTGCCTGTTCAAGAGGCATAGTTATTCTGTATATATGATGCTTATAACAGCTCAATCCTTGGGAAAAATAAATCACTGCAAAGCAGTACAGGAGGGGGATCTCTACGATGAGAGTGTTGATAGCATCGTTGCCTATAGCTTTATTAGGGCGCAGCTAAGGGAAGTATATTGTTGTACAGTATGGCACGTGCACTGTTGCAGCAACTGCTTACAGTTGAAGAAAAGACATTTTTAATTGTTTGCATCAAAGTTGCTATTTTTTTTATTGGCTAATAAATAAATAGTAATGATGTACCTTCATTCATCATGGGTGCGATTTCAGAGATCGCACATCCCAACAGTTCACAGACCTACTTATGGAGGCCACCTAGGTTGGCCCCCTGGCACACTCTGATATATGTATCTCCTCCTCACCGTGTCTGGTAACAGCGACTCCATCAGTTGTTTAGTCCGTATTGTGGCAGGCTTGGATTTGGCTTGGAAAACCAAGTTTTGGTCTGAAGATCCAGTCGCACAGTTGCCCAATGGAGTTATACATGTAGATGTAATTAGGCTTGGGCTTAGATTTGCAGAGCTTTTGTTTATAGTCCAGTTTCTTTATACGGATATTCTTAAATTATTCCACACTCTTGTGTACAGTTGCGTGCCACTCTGATCGGTGAAATGCGAGCTCCTCCCAATGTTTGCTTGGAATGCCACAGGCTGTGAGGTGGCATTTGATGGTGTCTTTATATCACAGGTGTTGGCCACCTTGCCGCCGCTTTCCACACGAGAGCTCTGAGTAGAACACTACTTTGGGAAGTCTACTGTCGTCCATGCGTATGATATGGCCACTCCATCTTAGTTGGTGTTCCATTAAGAGAGTTTCAATGTCAAATAGTTTCACACGATGCAAAATCTCTGTGTTTGGAACACAGTCTTTCCATTTCGTGTGACAATTGATCTCAGACATTGAAGATGAAAGATGTCTAGCCTCCTAATGTGAGCTTTATAACAGCACCAGGTTTCCGAGGCGTAAAGTTGGTAATATTATTGCTTTGTAGACCGAAATTTTAGTTTGTAGTCTAAGATCATGTGATTTACATACTCAGTGATTCAGTTTGCTAAAAACTGAGGCTGCATTGGCTATACGAGCTGCAGTTGCTGTTGTCAGGCTGTTGTCGCTTCTAATTTGGCTACCTAGATATTTAAAGTGTGACACATTTTCCAAATGTTTGTTGTCCAACTTAATACTGCAGTCATCTGTATTGGAACCCCTAAGTGGTTGTTGAAGGACTTGAATCTTGGTGATGCTTGTGACTAAACCAAATCTTCTGCGGGAGTCATTTAGCAGGTTCATATATGTATGGCGAGATTCAGGAGAATTAGCCATCTTGCATACGTCATCTGCGAAAAGAATTTCTAAGATAGATATTTTATTTACGTGACTTTTTGTTCTGAGGTGAGAGATGTTAAAGACACTCTGTTCTCAAGTGAAGACCCATTTGGCCACTGCAGGCTTTGGTCGCATCTGTCATAACAGCTGCAAAATAAAGTGACAAGAGTGTGAGAGCCAGTACACAGCCTTGTTTTACACTGCATGTCATGGGAAACTGGTCTGAAAGTTCATTTTCATGGCAGGTTTTCGCCATCATATTGTCATGAAACTGTCTAATCAAGTTAATAATTTTGTCAGGTCAGCCGGTTTTCTTTAGTATAATCCAGAGAGCTTCCCGGGGACTCGGTTGAATGCCAGGAAAACGAGGTCTACAAAGCACATGAACAGAGGGTGATGTTGCTCTAAGCTTTTCTCTTGCATTTGTTTGACAACAAATATGGCATCCACTGTGCCTCTGCTCAGGTGAAAGCCACACTGCGTCTCCGATAGCACTTTTTCTGCAAGGTGTGTTAGCCGGTTGTTGAGTATGTGAGCCAGGACTTCCCCTGCTGCTGAGAGAAGAGAGATTCCCCTGTGAGAACTGCAGTCAGAAATGTCACCTTTGACTTTGTGAATCTTGAAAATGTAGGCATCTTTCCAATCTTGTGAGATTATTTTGCACTCCAAAATCTTTGAACTTAGGACAAATAGTGGGTTTTTAATGTCTGGTCCACCGTCCACCATATTTATAAAGTTCTGATGGTAAGTTGTCTAATCCTGCTGATTTCTTATTTTTCAGCTTAGCCAATGCTGAAATGAGTTCACTGAATGAAGGGGCATCAGCAAGTTGTTCATCATTTGGCAGGCCTTCAAGTGATTCTATGTATGGAATATCAGTTGTCTGATGGTTGTGATTAAGAACGTCATCAAAATGTTCTGCCCACCGAGCAAGGATATCACTCTATTGCATCAGCCAACAGGTTTTATCTTTGCCATAAGCAGGTGCTATCTTCCTTGATTTTGGACCAAAGATAGTTTTCAGGCACTTGAAGAATCTGCCTGTTTGGTTTGTGTCAGCGTATGATTGCATTTCATTGGCTTTATTCAGCCACCATTTGACTTTGAGAGGACGTACCTTCAGTTTCAGGTTGTAGTGTGCTACTTTAGACTTGTCAAGACCACGACTGCAAAGAGATGCTCTGAAACCATTAACAAGCTTTTTGAGCTGTGGATCATGAATCTGCAAACCAATCTTGGTTCTTTTTCTGAGGTTTTCCCAAGACTTCCATGGCACATTTGCGCAGTTTGGTAGCACATATATTCCAGTGCTCATCCACAGAGGCAGATTCTGGTATCAAAAGCCCATCAGAACCAAATGCATCATCCAGTTTTGCTTTCATAGTCTGATCATGGATCAAGACTTTGCAGGATAATTTTGATGGTATTTTGCGTGATGCTCGGCATGGTGTTTTCAAAGTTGTGTTTAATTTGGACCTCACAAGTTGATGGTCTGTCCAACCCTGAGCACCTCTCGTAGCATGTGTGATCAGTACTTCACCAATCTTTTTTCCATACGATCACATAATCTAGAAGGTGCCAGTGCTTAGATCTTGGGTGCATCCACATTGTTTTATATTTATCGGGTATCCAAATATATGTATTTGTCAGAGTTCAAATTCACACTCTGATAAGCCGCTGAGGAAATGGTGTTATTTAAATGATCACAAACATGTGCTTGGCCTATTCTTTACCCTATATTACTGTCATCCAGTCAATGTGTGCAGTGCTTTGCACAACCTGTAAACTACTATTTTCCATAAATCATGTTTGTCCTTACTATAGAAGACTTGGCAACCAGTGAGGGTTATGTTTTCCCTGCATGTTAGTGTCAGTGCTAAGTCACCCAACAAACATCTCAATGGAAGAAATACTTCAGTGTATCATTGCCCAGCAGCAAGCTTTCACGGAACAACAGCAGACTCTCGCCATTGCTCTATCAGGTAGCCTCTGCATGTTCGCAGCAGGCTACTCTC
Source organism: Schistocerca nitens (assembly GCF_023898315.1). NCBI lineage: Eukaryota > Metazoa > Arthropoda > Insecta > Orthoptera > Acrididae > Schistocerca > Schistocerca nitens. The sequence continues at coordinate 772,314,223 of NC_064615.1, forward strand.
CCTTCAGCGCAACAATCACTCTTTCCTTCCTATGATGCATCTGCTGAAGATTGGGACTCCTACAAGACATTGTAAGACTAACATTTCCAGGTTTTTCACATGGGTGATGCAAACCTGTGTGGAGCTTTCTTTCTTTCCTGGCTTTTGCCATACATAATTACCAGTTGATGTGCCCACTTGCACTTTTGCAAGACCTGATCAGCTTATCATTTGATGAAATGCACAAACATCTTTCAACGTATTATGTGACAGAATGAATGTCGCTGCTATGTGTGTAGAATTTTATCATTGTCAGAAATGCCCAAACCATCCTTACAAAGCCTTGGCTGCAGAATTTCACGAGTTGAGCCATCATTGTAAATTTGTCATAAGTACCCATCATGAATCCTACTTTGATCACATGATGTGTGATGTTATTATTCATCTGGCGCTGGATAGGGAAGTCAGCGAAAAAGCACTTCAATATGAGAATCCAATGCTTATGGATGTACTTAACATAGCACAGTCATTTGAAATGTCGCAGGATGCAGGTGATCAAATTGCTGCATAGGGAGAGATATCGGAAGTTACTCAGTCAGCCCTGCATAGGCACACTGCAAGTGTTCAGGATGACAGGGAAGCCATTGCAGTAGTACAACCTTAGACTCAGTGTCGCATGGGGTAGCATCAGTTACAGCCACAGCAGCAACAGGCTTCATCACAACAGCGACTACATACACCCCCGCCCCCACCCCCACCCCCTTCCTTCTTGTCTCTATTATTTCTGCCAACACAAACATGTTGGTTGCAGGCTGTAAGTGTTGAGCTGTTTGCAACAGTGTCGAAAGAAAGGCCACGTGGACATAAACTGTATCTCTACAGTGACTGTCTTCCTGAACAATTGTTTATTGACTTGTGTGTGTTTAATAAACTGCTAAAAATAAAAGTGGATACAGGATCTGCATTGACTTTATAGTGAACGTGCAAATGTACATGGGCTTGGGCCCCCTCCCCACACACAGGTTTTTATTAAGTGGGTTAGCTACAGCAAACAACAGATTCTAATCCTAGGTCAATTCTCCACTCCTGTATCTTACAAATCTGTTGTTCATCCTCTCACTTTCCTTGCTGTGGATCATTCCCATTCTGCTGACCTGTTTGGGTTAGATGCATTGAACACTTTCAGTTTCTCCATTGTCGATGAGGTAAATTTCGTGTCAGATCTACTTCTGTATCAGCAGCTGGAGACCCTCTGCTCTGAGTTTTCATCTCTATTTTCCCCTGGGTTTGGTTGTGTTAGCAGTTTTCAGGACAATATTACCATAAAAGAGTCTGCCCAGGTCTTTTTGGGTGTGGCGGGTGCCTGTTGCATTGCATGGCTCTGTCAAGGCCAAATTAGACTATTTGATGTCACTCAATGTCACTTAACCTATTTTTTTTTCCAGTGAATTGACTACACTACTAGTCATCATTAAGAAGTCAATGGGTAAGTGAAACACGGTATCTAGTAGATACATACCCTTTGCCCCACCCTCATGAGTTGCTTGCAAAATTATCAGGTGGCCACTATTTCTCCAAGACTGATTTATCAGAAGTGTACTTCCAGCTCCCCTTAGATGAGGCCACTAGGTGCCTTTTCATTGTCAATATACCTTTTGGCCTATACCAATATCAACGCTTGCCTCTTATTACTGCTACCATACTCACAATGTTTCAGCTTTTTATAGAACATCTAACAAGCTCTGTACCTTGATGATATCATTGTTTCAGATTCTTCCACTGAAGACCACCTCAGAAATCTCTGATCTTTATTTTCTGTTTTGCAGTCTGCAGATCTAAAGTGCAATCTTGCAAAATATCATTTTTTTTAGCCATCAATTGAGCACTCAGTAATCAATCCATTGTATCACCATGTTGAAGCAATTGCAGCTTTGCTTCTGCTGACTTCTGTTAAGACACAACTTTACCTAGAAACACTTGTTTCTAGGTAAATTTTTGTACTACCATAAGTTTTTGCCACACACAACCACTGTTTCTCAGCCCCTGCATATGCTTTTGCATAAAAATGTACCTTTTTTCTGGTCCGCAGCTTGTGACCGAGCATTTGCTTTACTTAAATCTCTCCCATGTCTGGCCACTTTTCAGCAGGGTCACCATCTCTTGTTGGATACAGATGCCACCCAGTATGGTCCTGGAGTGGTGTTGGTAGACAAATATCCAGACAGGTCTGAAAGGCCCATTTCTTACTCTTCTAAGGCTTTAACTTGCACTAAGCAGCGGTATTCTGAGTTTGAAAAGGAGGCTTTAGCTATAGTGTTCGGCCTCAAGAAATTCCATGTCTTCTTCTATGGTTCTAAGTTGAGCCTGCCCGGCTAGCTGTGTGCTCTAACGTTCTGCTTCCAGAGCGGGAAGGCATGCCAGTCTCTGGTAGAATCTGCCCGGCGGCTTCATGTCAAGATCTGGTGTGCCGGTCAGGTTGTGGGTGGTTTTTAAGGTGATTTTCCATCCACCTTGGCAAATGTGAGCTGGTTCCCCTTATTCTGCCTCAGTTACACTGTGTTGGCGATTGCTGCGCAAACACCATTTCCATGTTCAAACAAATTTCGGGCTTGCAGCTGGTCGTCGTTCAATACTTCGCACGATATTTCAACTGGGCACCTGCCAGTCATCTTCAGGTGAGCCATCGCAGACTGGCGATAAAGTTCTCCGCTCTGCAATATATAGCGTACTGTAACTATTCTGCGCATGCGTCGAAAACTTGATAGTTGAACCAACACTGCCCGCCGGCAGTGCCCTCGCTGGTGGAATAGCGGAACTCAGTCGCCCTCTGCATTGCTGTTTGCCACGGCCGTCGATGCACTCTGTCGTCTTCGATTTGAGCAAATCGTGGAGATGATGGGATTCCATGCACTGCCCAGCTGGTAGCCGCTGTCACGGTTTAACAGATTTTCCGCCAGTCGTATTTCTACGGATTCTTTAATAATGGAGTCCCAGAAAGACGTTGCTGTAGACAAAATCATTGTTTTCTCATACTCCATTGAATGTCCAGTAGAAATACAATGTTCAGCAATAGCGGACTTGCTTGGCTGCAAAAGGCGGGTGTAACATTGATGTTCAGTGCAGCGTTCTTTCACGGTGCGTGTGGTTTGACCTATGTAAGCCATACCACATTGGCACGGTATCTTGAAAATTCCGGCCTTTCGTAGTAACAGATTGTCCTTAACTGATCCCACAAGGTCCGCAACCTTCGATGGTGGGCGGAAAACCACTTTTACCTGAAATTTTTGGAGGATTCTCGCTATTTTAAACGAAGTGTTGCCAACAAAAGGAAGAAAAGCTAAAGATTGTTCTGGCATGTTCTCCTCTTTATTCACTTCCTGTTTCTTAGTTTTAACTGTTAGTGCCCTGTTAATCTGCCGGATGGAATACCCATTTTCGCTGAATACTGTCTTTAGATGGGCGAGTTCTTGAAATAAGCTATCTAGATCTGAGACAGTATGAGCTCTATGAACAAGGATTTTAAGCAAACTCATGGTTTGCGATGGGTGATGGCAACTCGATGCTTGCAGGTACAAATCAGTATGATTGGGTTTCCGGTAAACTGAATGCCCTAGAGAACCATCATTCTTCCTTCGAACCAGGACATCCAAGAAAGGCAAACAAACATCTTTCTCTATTTCCATGGTGAACAGGATGTTGCTATGAATGGAGTTGAGGTGATGTAGAAACTCCATTAATTTATCTTCTCAGATTAACAGGGCACTAACAGTTAAAACTCCATTAATTTATCTTCTCAGATTAACAGGGCACTAACAGTTAAAACTAAGAAACAGGAAGTGAATAAAGAGGAGAACATGCCAGAACAATCTTTAGCTTTTCTTCCTTTTGTTGGCAACACTTCGTTTAAAATAGCGAGAATCCTCCAAAAATTTCAGGTAAAAGTGGTTTTCCGCCCACCATCGAAGGTTGCGGACCTTGTGGGATCAGTTAAGGACAATCTGTTACTACGAAAGGCCGGAATTTTCAAGATACCGTGCCAATGTGGTATGGCTTACATAGGTCAAACCACACGCACCGTGAAAGAACGCTGCACTGAACATCAATGTTACACCCGCCTTTTGCAGCCAAGCAAGTCCGCTATTGCTGAACATTGTATTTCTACTGGACATTCAATGGAGTATGAGAAAACAATGATTTTGTCTACAGCAACGTCTTTCTGGGACTCCATTATTAAAGAATCCGTAGAAATACGACTGGCGGAAAATCTGTTAAACCGTGACAGTGGCTACCAGCTGGACAGTGCATGGAATCCCATCATCTCCACGATTTGCTCAAATCGAAGACGACAGAGTGCGTCGACGGCCGTGGCAAACAGCAACGCAGAGGGCGACTGAGTTCCGCTATTCCACCAGCGAGGGCACTGCCGGCGGGCAGTGTTGGTTCAACTATCAAGTTTTCGACGCATGCGCAGAATAGTTACAGTATGCTATATATTGCAGAGCGGAGAACTTTATCGCCAGTCTGCGACGGCTCACCTGAAGATGACTGGCAGGTGCCCAGTTGAAATATCGTGCGAAGTATTGAACGACGACCGGCTGCAAGTCCGATATTTGTTTGAACAGTCAATTCGCCGGGAAAAATTTAAAATTCACACCATTTCCATGTATGTATACTCCATAATTATTCTACCATGCAAACATTTGGGGTTACACTCATCTGGTATGAGACATTCCCGGGGGGTCCACTGGAGGCCAAACTGCACATTAACCCTCGGTTCAGTGTGGAGCACCTGTGGGGTGGGTGGAATGCTGTGGTCTGTTGTGGGGTTGTGAACAATTGAGGGCTATGGCGGGACAAAGCCTCTGCATCATTTCTAGGTCCCCGGTTTAATACATACATGCATACATGGTTCTAAGTTCCATTTTATCACAGATCACAAGCCAGTGGTTGCTCTATTCAACCCTTGTGGCTTCCATACTGGATAAGGCAGCACATCATTTGCAGCAGTGGGTTCTCTTCCCCTCCCATTATCATTATCAAATCCATTACCTGCTGACAGCACAACACGCCAATGCCAATGTCTTGCCTCACCTTCCAGTTAGGATGGACCCACTATTCAGTCAGAATGAATTGCTTTACTTCTGTTTAGATACTGAGAACCAGAGCATGATCAATCGTTTTCCCATCACTAGTGCCACAACAACATCATCCGTTGCTGCGGATCCTATATTTTGTCGGTCCCTCACTTTTGTACAGCATGGTTGGCCAGAAGAACCTACAGACCATGCCTTGGATCCCTTGAGTAATTATTTCTCCCTCCAGAACCAGCTTTATGTGTTTGATGGGTTTCTTCTGTCAGCTATGGTGGACACTGCTCCCTGTAATGTACTACAGCTTCTGCTTGTCTGTCAATGGGGGACCTCTTCCACCAAAGCTTTGGCCCACCTTCATGCATGTTGACTGGGCATAAACGGGGTCATTATGTGGCTCATCTCAGCTTGCACTCATTGTGTTGAGCAGCAGATGACCCCATGGGCCTGTTTTTCCTCTGGCTGATGGTGCAGCACCTGTGGGTGTGTCTACATGTCTAATTTGCTGGACCCTTCCTAATCAGTATTGGCTCACTATAGTGGACACCTATACCAAGTTTCTCTACATGGCACATTGTCCATCCATGTCTGTAGTGTCCACTATTTTGGCCCTGTTTAAGATTTTTTCGATTGAGTGTCTTCTGTATACCATGCTTAATTATAATGGCCACCAGTTTGTTTCTCGAAAATTTGCATCTTTTCATCAGGCTAGTGGTGTTCATCATCTTACAGCTTTCTTATTTCATCCATCTCTCCATTTAAATATTATTTTTTCTATAAAGTGAGATTTGAAAACCATTACTTGTTGTTGCAGATTGTCTTTAAAATTGTAATGAAATAACTTCTGCCTATTCTTGTTTGACCATAATAATGCTATTAATAATGAATATTATTATTTGCTGGCTGAGCTCAATTATATTGCATTTAGAATATTACATATTACAATCTTTACAAGAGGTGTAGAGACACATAAAGATTCATGTTGTCCTGCGTAGAACTTATTTAGCGCCTGTAATAATGTTTGCCGAGAGAGAAATACTTTACTGTTGTATTAGTTAATGCTTTTATTGACTTTATATAGCAGAACTCTGTACTGCTAACAAGAATATTATGAGTGCCTAAGTTAGTCCAGGACAACTCTCAAGTTAGGCTTTAAGTAAAAATTCATTAAGAAAATGTTTAGAAATTGTACTGCTCGGATTTTGTGCAGTTATGAAAATGAAACAATTTCAATCATTGCAGGTCATGTGCCTCTTGCATGGTTATTTGAAATTCATATCTGCCACCTAATAATGGTGGCTGCAGCTCATCAGTGATGATGCTCGAACAACTAAAAATGCTAAACGCTGAAAAATCTTGATGAATTCGACATGGAAGGGTATTTACAATATATTGAAATATTTAACAGATTCGCATGCACCCCCCCCCCCCCCCCCCCCCACACACACACACACACACAGCCACACACACGAACACTCGATTACTCAAACAGTTGGACCATTAACATTGAAAGCAAACAGAAGAGACAGTGAAATCAGTGCATGTTACATCTTTATTGACATATATATTCTTCGATTATTACATTAATTACAAAAAATAATTGTTGATAGATAAAATACATATTAATTTTCAACACGCAATGACTCTTTATGTTTTGTGAATATTCATTACAAAAATATTTATGTTACGAGTTGTGCTTGGGTAGCTCACAAAAGCAAAGGTTCAGAGTTTGAGTCTCGGTGTGGCATACAGTTTTAATCTTCCAGGAAGTTTATATATTTATAATATACAATGTTAGTTTTGTTTAAAATCATGTCCACAGTGAAATTTGAGTTACTGTTTACGTATTACTTCATATCACAATTTGTAATACAATTTCCAAAAGTTTGTGTTACATATTCAGATTTATATCAGTTTTTCTTATAATGTTTCAATATTACAAAAAGTCTTTTTAGAGGCAAACTTGCAGAATTCTGGATTATACACATTTGGCCTCATTAAGTTCATTTCAGTGAAAAAAATAAACATATTTCAATGTAAGTTGTTTCTTGTGACCGCTACCAAAGATGTCACACACCGTCACCTCATGTAGTGTCATGAACAAATACCTGTCAGATAGGTAGTGCCTTGCTGGAACAGGGGTTGGGCATTGATCCCACAGCCTCCAGCGCTGCATCTGCATGGCTGCAAGAACCTCTGCCCATTTCCACTGATGCCTCCTCATCTTGGGTTATTCGGTTTGGCTGAACATCTCATCAGTAGTTACATGAAATAAATCCACAGCAGCATTACATTACTTATTAGCAGAGGTTTTTTTCGGCAGGGAGAAGGCACAATATGGTTACCTGCTATTGTTAAGTGTGGAGCCAGTTCAGTAGAGATTTGTCACTTCATTTTGTGTGACCACTCTTGTTACATTTAATGTAACCAGTTCATCACACAGTTTGCATCTACCACTTGATTATGAACAGCCATGGTTATGTCACTAATAAGCAATTGTGAGGGTATATTTATTGGTGACTAACCACTGATACACACCATTCTAGTAACATTCATTGTGGTGACTCTTTGTGCATATTGTGCTAAGCATCCATCCCACATGCAAAGTTCAAATAGTTGCTCGCATACAACTATTATCCACCCTAACAGCATCGATTGTGGTATCTCATCTTTTATGCCTCTGTCCGTACACTTAGGTTGTATCAGTTTTAAAGTTAGTTCACATTTTTGATGTCCACACTTCATACACAAATGTTACTGCATCTTCTCTTAACATTTTCACTATAAATCTCTGTGCTCATACTAATGATTTGTTTCCAACAAAACATTAAATATCACACATACACTTTATCACTGATCATAAACAGTCACAACTTTGTTCTTTCATTGTTTAACAGCATGTTTAGGATTCCTTAATAATATGTATTCACATTTTCAGTTGTACTTGTGTACAGATTGTCTTTATAATATACAATGTTAGTTTTGTTTAAAATCATGTCCATAGTGAAATTTGAGTTACTGTTTATGTATTACTTCATATCACAATTTGTAGTACAATTTCCAAATATATATATATATATATATATATATATATATATATATATATATATATATATATATATATATATACCAAACGAAAGTGCTGGCAGGTCGATAGACACACAAACAAACACAAACATACACACAAAATTCAAGCTGTTGCAAGCAACGGTTGCTTCATCGTGGTCTCGCGGTAGCGTTCTCGCTTCCAGAGCACGGGGTCCCGGGTTCGATTCCCGGCCGGGTCAGGAATTTTTCCTGCCTCGAGATGACTGGGTGTTGTTGTGTCGTCTTCATGATCATAATTTATCCCCATCACGGTCGGAGGAAGGCAATGGCAAACCACCTCCGTTAGGACCTTGCCTAGTAAAGCGGTGCGGGTCTCCCGCATCATTCCCCTACGCTCTGTAAAGAAGCATGGGACTTTATTTCCACCAAAATTTTATCAGCATAACCCAGCTTTAACCAACACTTTTTCAATATCTTTCCTGATGAAGCAACCGTTGGTTGCGAAAGCTTGAATTTTGTGTGTATGTTTGTGTTTGTTTGTGTGTCTATCGACCTGCCAGCGCTTTCGTTTGGTAAGTCACATCATCTTTGTAGAGAGAGAGAGAGAGAGAGAGAGAGAGAGAGAGAGAGAGAGAGAGGAAACATTCCACATGGGAAAAATATATCTAAAAACAAAGATGATGTGACTTACCAATATATAGGGGAAACATTCCACGTGGGAAAAATATATCTAAAAACAAAGATGATGTGACATATCAAACGAAAGCGCTGGCAGGTTGATAGACACACAAACATACACACAAAATTCAAGCTTTCGCAACCAACGGTTGCTTCATCAGGAAAGAGGGAAGCAGAGGGAAAGACGAAAGGATGTGGGTTTTAAGGGACAGGGTAAGGAGTCATTCCAATCCCGGGAGCGGAAAGATTTACCTTAGGGGGAAAAAAGGACAGGTATACACCTGCACACTCACACATATCCATCCGCACATACACAGACACAAGCAGACATTTCTGCTTTTGTCTGTGTATGTGTGGATGGATATGTGTGTGTGTGTGTGCGAGTGTATACCTGAAGCTCTGCCTGGATATCAGGAATGGGATTACCTTGGCAAACTTTGTATGTAGTGTTGTCTGAAAGCTGACGCAGTCCCTCAGCCACATACTCCCGATGATCAAGTACCACGGTTGTGGAACCCTTGTCCGCCGGAAGAATGACGATGGATCGGTCAGCCTTCAGACATGGATAGCCTGGGCTTCAGCTGTGGTGATGTTGGGAATAGGATTAAGGTTTTTCAAGAAGGATTGAGAGGCAAGGCTGGAGGTGAGAAATTCCTGGAAGGTTTGGAGAGGCTGATTTTGAGGAAGAGGTGGTGGGTCCCGCTGTGACAGAGGACGAAATGTTCCAGGCAGGGTTCAATTTGGATAGTGTCTTGGGGAGCTGGATCATTAGGAGTAGGATGAGGGTTATTTTTCTTCGTGGCAAAGTGATATTTCCAGCAGAGTGTACAAGTGTAGGACAGTAAATCTTTGACGAGGGTTGTTTGGTGGAATCTGGGAGTAAGGCCTTTGGATAGGACAGAGGTTACGGATTGGGAGAGAGGTTTGGATGAAACGTTAACTATTGAATTGGGATGTTGTAGTTCCAGATTGTGTTGATTAGAATTTTGAGGTTTTGGGGGGAGTGGAGCTTCCTAAAATTCACAAACCCAATCATACCGGCCGCACCATTGTAGCTGGTTACCAAGCCCCACAGAACGTATCTCTGCCTACGTAGATCAACACCTTCAACCCATTACATGCAGTCTCCCATCCTTCATCAAAGACACCAACCACTTCCTCGAATGCCTGGAATCCTTACCCAATCTGTTACCCCCGGAAACCATCCTTGTAACCATTGATGCCACTTCCTCATACACAAATATCCCACATGTCCAGGGCCTCGCTGCAATGGAGCACTTCCTTTCACACCGATCACCTGCCACCCTACCTAAAACCTCTTTCCTCATTACTTTAGCCAGCTTCATCCTAACTCACAACTTAATCACTTTTGAAGGCCAGACATACCAACAATTAAAGGTAACAGCCATGGGTACCAGGATGGCCCCCTCGTATGCCAACCTATTTATGGGTCACTTAGAGGAAGCCTTCTTGGTTACCCAGGCCTGCCAACCCAAAGTTTGGTACAGATTTATTGATGACATCTTCATGATCTGGACTCACACCCAGTGAAGAAGAACTCCAGAATTTCCTCTCCAACCTCAACTCCTTTGGTTCCATCAGATTCACCTGGTCCTACTCCAAATCCCATGCCACTTTCCTCGACGTTGACCTCCATCTGTCCAATCGCCAGCTTCACACATTCATCCACATCAAACCCACCAACAAGCAACAGTACCTCCATTATGACAGCTGCCACCCATTCCATATCAAACAGTCCCTTCCCTACAGCCTAGGTCTTCATGGCAAATGAATCTGCTCCAGTCTGGAATCCCTGAACCATTTCACCAACAACCTGAAAACAGCTTTCGCATCCCGCAACTACCCCCCCGACCTGGTACAGAAGCAAATAACCAGAGCCACTTCCTCATCCCCCCAAACCCAGAACCTCCCACAGAAGAACCACAAAAGTGCCCCACTTGTGACAGGATACTTTCCGGGACTGGATCAGACTCTGAATGTGGCTCTCCAGCAGGGATATGACTTCCTAAAATGCCCTGAATGCCCTGAAATGAGATCCATCTTTCACGAAATCCTCCCCACTCGACCAAGAGTGTCTTTCCGCCATCCACCTAACCTTCATAACCTCTTGTTTCACCCCCATGAAATCCCCAAACCACCTTCCCTACCCTCTGGTTCCTACCCTTGTAACCGCCCCCAGTGTAAAACCTGTCCCATGCACCCTCCCACCACCACCTACTCCAGTCCTGCAACCCGGAAGGTGTACATGATCAAAGGCAGAGCCACGTGTGACAGCACCCATGTGATTACCAACTGACTTGCCTACACTGTGAAGCTTTCTATGTGGGAATGACCAGCAACAAACTGTCCATTCGCATGAATGGACACAGGCAGACAGTGTTTGTTGGTAATGAGGATCACCCTGTGGCTAAACATGCCTTGTGCACGGCCAGCACATCTTGGCACAGTGTTACACCGTCTGGGTTATCTGGATACTTCCCACTAACACCATCCTATCAGAACTCCGGAGATGGGAACTTGCCCTTCAATATATCCTCTCTTCCCGTTACCCACCAGGCCTCAACCTCCGCTAATTTCAAGTTTCCGCCACTCATACCTCACCTGTCATTCAATAACATCTTTGCCTCTGTACTTCCGCCTCGACTGACATCTCTACCCAAACTCTTTGCCTTTACATATGTCTGCTTGTGTCTGTTATGTGCGGATGGATATGTGTGTGTGTGAGAGTGTATACCTGTCCCGTTTTCCCCCCAAGGTAAGTCTTTCCGCTCCCGGGATTGGAATGACTCCTTACCCTCTCCCTTAAAACCCACATCCTTTCGTCTTTCCCTCTCCTTCCCTCTTTCCTGATGAAGCAACCGTGGGTTGCGAAAGCTTGAAATTTGTGTGTGTGTTTGTGTTTGTTATTGTTTCTATCAACGTACCAACACTTTCGTTTGGTAAGTTAAAGAATCTTTGTTTATATATATATATATATATATATATATATATATATATATATATATATTAGTGAATACATTATATACATACATTATACATATATGATATATCTGTGTTAATGAATACATTATCTACATACATTATTATGAAAAGGATAGTTGCTACTCACCATATAGTGGAGATGCTGGGTTGCAGATAGGCACAACAAAAAGACTGTCACAAAATAAGCTTTCAGCCGACAAGGCCATTGCCAAAAATAGATGACACACACTCACGCAAACCACAAATGCAGCTCACACACAAATGACCACAGTCTGGCAGCTGAAGCCAGGCTACAAGCAGCAGCAGCAGCAGCGCCAGTGTGTGATGGGAGAGGCAGCTGGTTGGTGGTGAGGAGGAGGCTGGGGTATGGAGGGGGAGGTATAGCAGGGTTGAAGTCGGGGATGGTGAAGTGCTGCTGGGGGAGGAGCAGGAACAAGATAGAGAGACGGTAGGGCAGCTATGTGCAGTCGGGAGGACAGATGGAGGGTGAGGGAGAGAGGGAGGGTGTAGAGGAAAAGGAGAGAAGTAGAAAGACAGGGTGCATTGGTGGAGTAGAGGGCTGTGTAGTGCTGGAATGGGAACAGGGATGGGGCTAGATGAGTGATGACAATGTTTAATGAAGATTGAGGCCAGCAGGGTTATGAGAATGTAAGATATATTGCAGGGAGAGTTCCCACCTGTGCAGTTCAGAAAAGCTGGTGGTGACGGGAAGGCTCCATAAGCCACAGGCTATGAAGCAGTCATTGAAATGAAGAATCTTGTTGGGCAGGATGCTCAACAACAGGGCAGTTCAGTTGTTTCATGGCCACCATTTGTTGTTGGCCATTCATGTGGACAAACAGAATGTTCATTGTCGTGCCCACATACCGTGCAGCACAGTGGTTGCAGCGTAGCTTGTTTATCACATTATGGGTTTCACAGGCAGCCCTGCCTTTGATGGGATAATTGATGTATGTGACCGGACTGGAGTAAGCGGTTGTAGTAGGAGGATGTATGGGACAGGTCTTGCATCTAGGTCTATTA